>NW_026057580.1:15301294-15421927 GCF_023721935.1 Panthera uncia
AAAAAAAAAAAAAAAAAAAAAAATTAACAATGTGAAAGCCAAACAAAAAAGGAATTCAACTTCGGTCGATTCCAGATGAGATGCTCTAGAAGGGCAGCAATCCAGTCCACCTAATTTGTCATTTAGGACCATGCATGGCTCACCCAGTTCTACGATGGTCTTCCTGGCTCCACCATTTACTAGCTGTGTGACTTGGGGAAGTCATTATCTGTGCACCAGCTTCCTCATCAGCAGAAGAGAAATTCTAACAGCTCCTGCATCATAAGATGCAGGTTAGGATTAGAGTGAATAATACCAAGTGCTTTGGATACTTTATAGGAGGAGGAATTGTTTCATGAAGGGACATATACATCTGGACTCCCAATATGTGATGTATGCAAAGCAGTCACATGACTGGGCCTCGCGTCTTATCATGATGGTTAGCCAATATTTAAACAATATGAACTCCTTGCTTGCATAATAATGTCTACAATACCTACATTTTCCTTTTGGAAAACTTTCTCTTTACAAACTATCTCTCTCCCCAGAAATTTGGAATGTATGGAACTGTAACTGTCTGCCCTTTCTTTTAGTGCAATGTTCTTTAAAATTAGAAGGAAAACTTCCACTAAAGGATTTTGTGACATTTTTTCCTTGATTCATATTTCATTTCTAACTCTCCTAATATCCTCTTTGTATTTCTATCATTTCATTTAGATACATTTGATTATAATTTGATTTGATTATACTGTCCATGTCTGTTTCCTTTCTGAGATGTGACCTTGAGGTCAGGGCCTGCATGCTTTTATTTACTAAACATAGAGTAACTGAGCGCCTACCATGTTCCAGGCATTGTTCTAGATGCCGAGGATACAGCGATGAACAGACAAATGCCCTGGTGTCGACGGTCGTTACTGGCTTGTATAGAATTCTTTGTATTCTTGGCTCTTGGCTTAGTGCTTCACCCATAGTAGGTGTTCACATGTTTCATGGATGGATGGATGGAGTGACAAAATGAATATTTCTGTTGATGGGTACCCTGTGTTTAAACAAAAGGGGTCAAAACCTGGCATGAAATTGTTCTAACTTCTAAAGAGAATGAGACACAATTGTCATA
Source organism: Panthera uncia (assembly GCF_023721935.1). Lineage (NCBI taxonomy): Eukaryota > Metazoa > Chordata > Mammalia > Carnivora > Felidae > Panthera > Panthera uncia. The sequence continues at coordinate 15,302,391 of NW_026057580.1, forward strand.
GGACTTTTGGAAACGAGCTACCTATGTCCCTCTTCTGCCTCCTTCATGGGATTTCTAGTTTGGCATCTTCCTATGGACAAAGCACTAGGTGAGTGAAAACAAGACAATGCCAGAGCAGAACAGAAGCGTCTCCTTTGGAGAGACGAACAACTATCATCTCAAGAAATCTTTGACCTTTTTCCTCCTGAAGATCTTAATTACAAGTGATTCCTGTATTGAGAAATATAAAAAGATGGGCCTTCTGGCCCATGTATAGCTGCTATGTTCCACCTGTCTGAATTTCTCGGTTTGAAGTCCCCCCATCTAAATTTTGCATTAAGTTTGTTGGGAGCCAAGTCCGGGAAAAGAATCTAAAATCACAGATGTTGGGGTTGGCGGTGGGCAGAACGAGACCCTGTCTCCCTTTTGCAGATTTTACAAAAACGCCCCTCACAGAACTATTACTAACATTTTAAGCCTGGTTCATGGGACTCTTACCTTGCTCTTCACGGGTGTACATTCCCTGGATGCCTTAGAAATATTCTAAAAATAGTTTTTATTTATAATTTTTCAAATTCCACACACAATACACACACATGGTGCAAAACTCAAAAGTCTCCAAAGAACAAACCGTGGAAAGAACGTGTCCTTCCTTTCATCTTCCTGTCCCCTGGATAGCTCGTTCCTTTCCCCAGACGTATCCATTGCCATATTTTTTATATCCTTGTGAGGTACTTTATGAAAAGCTGTTATTTTGGAAATAGTGAGGCTCTGGCATCCAACATGCTTCACATATTCGGCTACTTGAAGTCAAATAGCATAAAAACTGTTTTAGATTTCTAATGCAAGTAACTCTTGGTCAAATCGCTAACTTCATTTTCCACCTGCTTTCAAGAAAAGAGGCCAAAGAAGTATCTCGGAATAGTGGACGAGTACTGGCAGGGACTAAGGTAACTGGGGTCTGCCATGAAGTAGCAGAAATGAGCCTAGCTTCCCACCTGAAAACCGCAAGATTTCTAGACAATGTCCAAGTTTCCTTACAAAGGTAAGGGCCACAAGTCTGCTAAACAAGAGACTGATCACATCTCCTTTTCTCAAATCGAAGTGTAAGATAGGTACCGGATACATCTACAGGACCGTACATCGAAACTGACACTCCCATAGCCCAGGTGCTACCCACAGTCTGAGATTCTATGACATAGTCAGTGCAGTTATGACTCATCAGATCTTACTTTATTTTTTGAAAATTGGCAAACCTTCAATCAAATAGATATAGAAACATAAATCAGAAAAACATCACATCCCAAATATTCTTGATTAATCATACCTTATACATTATGCTCAAAGTCATGAAGAACTGGTCAGTTGCATCAATTAATTGTTCAGCAGTGCAATTAAGCCTTAAGATGTTGCCCATCCTTGCTACGTAGCGTATCAGTTCTTGACAGTTACATGTAGTTTTACAGTACGGTTATGGGTTCTAAAGCAAGCCTGCAGAGTTGAGTGGGATGATTTATAGCAAACTCACAATTGCAGATTTCCGAGTTCGCTCCCTGTAAGATTTATCCATCAGATCTGGGGTGAGGATTGCGAAGCACTCTCTCTTCACAAACTCTTAAATCAGTGGCTGCCCAAGCTGACTACACATTGGCATCTCTTGGGGAGCTTTAAAAATGCTGATTCCTGGGTTCCAGGCCCTTAGATTCTGACATCACCAGTATGGAGGTTGGCCTTGGCACTGGATTTCCCAGAGCCGCCCTGCTGATTTCGATGTGCCGCCGGGATCAAGAACCACTGCTGTAGATCTTGACCAGGACTGCCTGATTCTGGAAATCTCTTTGGATCATCGGAAATCGTTTACTTCTCTCATTTGGAAATGGTGTCATCTTCTCCCACATCAGCACTACTCTTTGCATGAAAACGAGGCCCAGTTGCAGGCTACTCAATGTCGATCTAGAGACCAGCAGCATCCACATCACCTAGGTACCTATCCCCTCACCAACTGAAACAGAATCTGCATTTCAACAAGATCCCCAAGTGTTTCATGTGCTCATTAAAGTTTAAGGAGCACAACAAAGAGGCTTCCAAGGATGCATTCTAACAACCTCCTGGGTGTGGTGACAGCCCACAGTGGCAAGGATCTCAAGCACTGAGCCCAAGATTTTTCAGAAAAAAAAAATATGGGAGACACTTGTTCTGTACTTCACGGGAAACCTTCTGAATTGCACTCTCTGGGAACCTGCCTTTAGAACAGACTGCTCATTCCCAGGTGATTATTTACATGAAAGGTTGATAACCCAGTGAAGCACATCCAACTTTTTCCCAGAGTAGGAGATATTTTCTCCTTGGAAAAGCAGCCAGATCTAATTGTTTAAGAGCTCTTCTGCATTTCACCTAAATTGGCTTAGAGGAAACAGTATTACTCTCTAAAGAAAAATAAATTGTCTCTTCCTTAGCCCTGCAAATAGCTGAAGATAGTCTTTCCCCTACCCAGATGATCTTCGTAGTCAAGTTTAGATTTCTCAACAAATGCTCCTGTCTCTGTTTCCTACTCTTCTGGTTATCCCTCCAACCCTGCATTGGAAACCTAGTTTAGCACAGCCCTCAAAGTAAGCTAGTTCACACCAGAGAAAACCTCCAAAGTGAGCCACATAATATATAAATCGGATTGTCATCAACTCTGACCAGAACATTATATATTTTTTTTAATAATGCAGCTTGGGTTTCCTTTGGGGGTAGGTGGAAAGCTATGTATTATATTAACTCAATATTAAGCTTCTGTTTAACCCTAACTTCCATGTCCCTTCCCCTTGTATCATCAAAAGATGCTACCCCCTTCTTACACTTCCACAATTATTCATTGAACTTAAGTATAAGGCTTTCTTTATAAGCCACATACATTTCATCACTGTGATCTCTGTATCCACGGCTTCAGCTTGACAAAATATTTCTGTTTATCAGTCCTGAATAAACACTTTTGGATTCAGATTCAAGTCTGATCTCTATCACTCTGTTGTAGAGCCTTAAGCAAGTTCCTTAGCCTTTATAAGCCTATTCTTCATCTATAAAATGGGTACAATAATAGTACCTATCTTAAAAGGTGGTTATGAGGTTTCAATGAGATATTGTAAAAGTCACTTTGTAAAGTACAAAGCTGTAAAGGTTAAGAAAATAATGATCTCCAAGCTAGAAGTAACTTACAAACTTAATAACTATGACACTGATTTGTTTTCAAGCCCCACAAAAAATAAGTCGCAGTCTCCAAATCCTCTGAAAAACCTATCTGTCTCCTTCCCTCCCATCACCGACCTATCCTAGTTTGTTTCCCTTTTGAAGAGTTTCTGTCTTCTGTTCACAAAAGAGGAAGGGAAACCTGGCCTGAGAACCATAAAACCACATACCAGAATTGTTCTCTAGAAACCAGCCACATGGGAGTGGATGAAAGCAGAAGACCCCTTCGATGTCCCTGACATGGGTGTCAAAGTGTCCAGACAGGGCACCCACTTCCAGTTTCTCACCAAAAGAGGAACTCAAAATTGCTGATGTCCTGGCCACTGGAATTCTATAGAGCCAGGGTTCCCAAGCTAAGGAGATATGATAACATATAATAAAAAAATAATATATATAATATGATGTAATACATCCATCATCATGAGACTTTACCTTACCCTATTGCCCAGAAAGCCCCTTGAAGTTACTCAGGGGCAATGAAGTTTCACACAGAAGTCTGTGAACTTGTACAGACCCCCTCCACCACCAACCCCCCCGGCCCCCGCGAGTGGTAAAATTCCTAGATGGAAATGAATAAGAATACACTCCAGGACCTATGTCATCGTTTATACCTTTCCACCTCCAAATCCTCTTTTCTTAAAATAGAGACAAAATAGGAGCCTAAGATTTACCCCCAAAAGACTAGGGAATGCTTGGTCATCTCTAACACTTGGTCATCCTTCTCTCTGAATTTCCAAATACTCTTCCAGACACAAAGCTCTGCGAATCTGCATGATTCACAGGTCAGAAATGCAGAGATTTTTAGAATACACACATTTTTTCCAAGAGGCTAACCAAAGAGTTGTAATTTGAGCACATGTACAAGGCTAGTAGTAAATACACTCAAACTACTCAAGTAACAAACACCTAATATTTATTAATAAATTAGTACACTTGAAGGCATTTTTTCTGCTATCAGTCCCTCCCCATGACCCACAAACCCCGCCCACACAAAGGGAGTCCACGCCACCTTTGCATTAGAGTCTGGCAACTGAGCGTTATTAGAGAGCATGTTTATAAACGGGAGCAGAGTTGCAAATATATCAGACAAGAGCTCTTACAGCTGCAGCCACTTTTAATTAAAGTGATTGAATGACAAAGGACACCCACCAAGACCAAGGCCTCGAGGGCAGACTGGCAGACTGGACCTACCGACTACGTGTGTATAAAAAAACAAGACATCTTTTAAAGCAAAACTGAGCAAATCCCCTATGGAAAAAGGTGCCACGGGCACTCAGTTGTGACTTTCCAAAGTGCAGCAATACGTTCCAGAATAGCTCAATTCCTAAAAGATGAAGTTCAAGTTCTTTGGTGGCCCAGGTGTCAAGCCACTTAAATAGCAAGGTCTGATGGCTTGAGGATTTCATGTCTCCAGCCCAGAGCATCATTAGCATAAGAGGGGCACAAGTAATCAGGCATTCTACACGGTGCCCAAGTGAAAATCATACAATCAGCAACAGTGTGGTCAAGTTTCAGCCATGAATATGAACTATACAACAAGGCATATTAAAACGATAACTCAAAATCTATTGCATTACAGTAACGCAACGGGGTATTACACTTCTTTAACCCTTAAGAAAATTTGTAAATTACAAATAATAATAAAAAAAGTTACAATTAAAAAATAAAAAGCTGATGTGGATGTCGAGACATGAAGACTGCGTATAGAATTCACAAGATGCCATTACACTTTTAAGAAGTTCAGAGCCTCACAATCCAGTGTGCAGGAAAAGCCACACTGCATTTGTGGTACATTAAGTGAATTTAAAGTGCACAGAACAATTTTGAAAACACATAAGAAGTTGAAACAGAAAATATGGAACCTAAAAAACTTTAGTGGTAGGTATTTTTCAACAGTTACACCTTGAGTAAGGCTTATAAACTAACTTCCTAGAAGGGTTAAAAAAAGAAAGAACTCAAAACACTGGCCATATACTCTGTTACACACACACACACACACACACACACGCACGTGCGTGTGCACATGCACACACACGCAACTAGAAAAACAGAAACAAAACAAACAAAAAACCACCCTGCCACTAAATTGAGTAATTTCCAGAGTGCGGTATCCCTCATGGTCTACAATAGATCGGGAAGATGGCTATACACAGAGTCCAAGAGGGTCTGGCTGGCTTCCTGACTCTTGACTCCAATAATCTCAAATAGCCGGTCCAGCTTGTCCTCAGCCTGAGGAATCTCTTCAATCACCCGCAGCTCCTCAGGATTCAGAATGTGGAGCATGTCGTCAAAAATAGGCTGTAAGTCACAGGGGTCCAGGCGTACCTGCCGCAACACCGTGTCCTTCTTTTCTGCAGGGAGGACAGGGAAGGTAAGGGGCGGTCAAGGGACTGGACTGGGGAAACAGAACAGCGCTAGGAGGGGCAGTTCCCCTCTCCCAGGCCGTCCCCACCCCCACCCCAAGGTGTGTGAGTGAACCCCTGGCACATTTTAAACGATACAATAGTTTTTACTTGCATTGCGCTTAAGATAATAAGATCTGCCTAACAGAGAGCAGACAAGGAACCACTTGCATGGGTTGTTGACTGTCCTTAGCGCGACTTTTGTCTAGACCTAAAAGACTTCGGGATTCTTCTATAACTCAGCAGAATGCTGAAATACTTAGAGAAACTTAAGGAAACAAAACAAAAAAACCACTTTTCCATCTGCAATGTGTTTACTAAACAAAGATCAGTCCGCCCTTTTCCCCTCAAAAATTCCAAGTCCATGTAATCTGCTTATCTGACTTTCAAATTACATTGCCACATTTCAAAACTAAACTACAAGGGCAAAAGCACACAAATAAGAAAATACTGCTTCTTGGATCACACCTTACAATGAGACAAGGGACTGTAACATATTTATTACTCCTCTAAAAAGCTTTCTCAAAAATATAATATGTAGCATAAAATACAAACTAAAATATAAATCTTTCCTATAAATATAAAATAGATAAATGTAAATAGGTAAGGTATATAAGAGAGAACATATTTTATAAACATAAACTACAACATAACATGAAATATAACCCTTTCTTTAAAATCTAACTGGAATTACCCAAACGGGGAAATTTCGAACAAAAACCCATTACAGATATAGTGTGCCTGCTAATTCCCTAGCCTGCCATGAAATATCCGAAAGTGGGAAATTATTTACCAAAAGTACCAATCCTCAATGTTTAAAACCTTGTTCTCTGCAATAATTCTGAAGAGAGTGCATTTTAATTTGAGTCACTGAAACTTACACTTCTGACCCCCAAGATAGGTTAGACTCTAAATCCTTGGATTCTGCAAACCCGGTCTGGTAAATAATTTTCAAAAAAACCTGCCAGACAACATTTTATCAGACCTTCCCCGAAACACCTTCGATAGCATCATGAGGATAAAGGGCGACCAATGCAGGCTCTCGGCCAGATCAAAAGAGCTGTAAAGACTTCCTGGGTGGGTCCCCGCTGTCTGATGCCTCGGTTCCTCTGGGGCCAGTCTCACCTTGGGGTCTGTTATAGGTTTTCCTGGGCAGATCACTCCCATGAGGCAACTACCTGGCTGTGAGCCTGGCCAGGGAGAAACCCCGGGGGCTCCTCTGGGGGAGGTTTAAACAATGAATATGCCCCGCTGCCGTTCTGCCAACGTCTGTACCTTTGGTAATAAAGGAGCCCGTCCTGCTCAGAGCCGAGGAGCCGCTGGATGTGGAGTCACAGCGAAGAAGAGGCTCCGACTCATCCACGAAGAAGCCCTTGTTCTTGTCCAGCGGGGAAGGCTCCACCGTCAGCAGGGTGGAATTCTCAAGTTTCGTGTTGGGGCTGGGGATGGGGCTCGGGCTAAGTGGGCTGGGGCTCATCGGGAGGGCCAGTTTGTCAGTTTCCAGCTGTGAGGGGAAACAAACAAATAAAAATGTTTCTTATTATATACTTCAAAAACTGTAGAGGAAAACAATGAAATCAAAACACCCTCTCAGATGCTATTTTTGTTCCATTTACTATTTTATAGATGAATTCTGCCATTCTGACAGTCTGTAACTTACATTATTGCTAGACACACATACACACACGCTTTTTAAACCGTCAAGAATATACGTGGTTCTGGCTAAGCGTTAAGCATTAAAAATTAGGAAGCATGTGCATGAAGCCGTTACCTCACAGGAACGGAATTGGACAAGGGAGTGAACAGGAAGATCTCCAACTTAGAAAAAAATGGATTGAGCTGGTGTAGGTCTTAGATAACATCTAGTATGCCCCCTCTGTATGAGTTGAATTATGTCCCCCCAAATTCATGCTGAAGTTGTAACTTCCTGTACCTCAGAATATGACTGTATTTGAAGATGGGGCCAACTAAGTAAGTTTAAAAAGAGGTGATTAAGGTATAATTGGGTTCTAATCCAATAGGACTGGTATCCTTAGAAGCAGCCTTTAGAAGAGGCACACAGCAGAAAGACCATGTAAGACACAGGGTGATGGTTACCGTCTTCTACAAGTCGAGAAGCCTGAGGACACCTCAAACTTCTAGCCTCCAGAACTGTGACAAGATAAGCGTCTGCTGTTTAAGCTTCCAGTCTGCGATACTTTATTACGGTAGCCCTAGCAAACGAACACATCCTCTTTTTACAAGTAAGGAAACTGAGGTCTAGAGAAATGACATGACTTTCTTAATTATGGGCTCCCAAAGAGTAAGGGGCAGAGCTAAGACTCATTCCCATTTCAAAGCAGCTCAGGAGAACACCAGAGGCCAAAGCAGCTGGAAGAGAGTGAGGACCACCCCACTGGGGCCAGTATAGAGCTCCTAAGGACTTAATGGAGACAGTGAAGCTTGCATTCTGGAGGGGAGGGTCAGAAAGACAAAAACAAGGAAGCAAACAAACAAGATGGTTTCACATGGAGATGGTGAGCTTCATGCCCATTGGCTGGTATGCAGAGAATGGATTTTGGGGGGCAGGGGAGGGCGGGCAAGAAACAAAAGAGAGAGCCCAGTTAGGATGCTGCTACAGTGGCCGGGTCAGGTAAAAGCATGGTTTGTACCTAGGTGTGCAGTGGGGAAATGATAGGCGATATCACCCCGTTTTACAGATGAAATGACCAAGGTCCAGAGAGGGCACACAGCCCTTGGGAAAAGGCCGGTGCTCAACTCAGGTCTGCTTAATACCTCTACTTAGCTTGTCATCTGACACTCTGCGTTAGAACTCTGGCAGGCATTTGTGGCATCTCTTAGTCCATTGACTTGAATCTTTTTATTGGCTCTTCTGGCATGGATGAAAATCTGGGGGCCAGGGGGCCAGATCGCACAGGGCAGGGTTCAGGGAGTGCTAATCACCACTTCTTAGAACCCTCATGACTTCACTCAGACACGACAAGCAAAACATTGTCAAGTTCCTCAATCAGGAAGACACTGACCCTCATTTCAAAGTATTGTGCTGAAGGGCTGTAAAACGCACAAGGCAAACACAGCTGCTTCTTTTACAACCTGTAAGGCCTGAGGAATTCTTGCAACTGACTGGAGATTCCAAAGACCACGGATTACTGCACCTGCCCACTGTTCCAACAGCAGTTTTCCTCTGCACAACCACCCACACCCTGCTTCTGCATCCCCAGTACAAGCTGAAGACTTGCATAACGCATTCCCAGCTGCCCCCTTTCTGATCCACAGACAAAATTTTATGTTTCTGCTTTTACACTTTTAATTCAATAGGCCTTGGCATGTGCCCCTCCTCTCTGAAATGCACATGGCCATTCATGCCAATACACATTTTTTATTCACTCAATTAGACAAAGAGCACTTGTCTACACTCTGGTTCTCAGGGACCACATTACATTGGACGACATGGTCAGTCAATATAGTGCACTGTTCTTGCTTAAAAAAAGAAATTCCTGCCCACAAATCACATGCCAACAGACTAAGGAGTCCACCCACCTATTTCCTGAACTTAGCTCAAAACTTTAAATATTTTATTTTTCCCCCACTTTGGCCAAAGGATCCTATCAGTGGAAATTAAGTACGTGATTTCCAACACAATTCAGTGAGACAGAATGCTGCAGTGATGCTCTCTTATAATCAACGATGAGTCCAGCGAATAAGAAAATGTCCCTAAGAGTGGTTTTACCGTCATCACCGTAGGGCTAACAATCACAGCCAAAGCCAGAGCTCATGTGACAATCATCTTTCTAGAAAATCTATTCAGCTACTAAATATAGGTATCTCTCCCTTTACGCAGGATACACAGCAGCTGGTTGATTTCCAGATTTCTCTAAAATTATTTGCACTTTTCCTATAAGGAAAAAAAAAAAACCCTGCTCATAGAAAATTAACTTCTTTCCTCCCTTTACCTTACTATTTACAATATCCATCAACACTGGGTTACAACACAGCAACTCAAGCATTGTATTACCTACGATACCTATTAGATAGCTCTAAATGGAAATTAAGTCATTGGGGGTCACCTGGGTGGTTTAGTCAGTTAAGCATCTGACTTCAGCTCAGGTCATAATCTAGCGGTTCATGAGTTTGAGCCCCACATCAGGCTCTGTGCTGACAGCTCGGAGCCTGGAGCCTGCTTCAGATTCTGTGTCTCCCTCTCTCTCTTCCCCTCCCCTGCTCATACTCACTCTCTCTCTCAAAAATAAATAAAACACTTAAAAATTTTTAAAAAAGAAAATTAAGTCATCGGGATATGTGGAATAAATTAATTATTAATTCAGAAAGTTCATGTTCATTGTTGAGTTGATAGCAAATAAAGAATACTTATTAATAAGATTTAGATACTAAAAGACAAACACTCTAAACAAGAAAGCCAGAAAAGGGTCCTCTTGTTAAATCTTTAAGCATACACTTAGCCAAATATTCACAAAATAGATTATGAGGGACTTAATTTTTTCCTTATGCATCTTTGGGCCTTCCAAATTCTCTACAGGGACATATCAACTTCTATAACTATAAAAACAATACAAGTTATTTTTAAAAGAAGTTACCACAATGGGGCGCCTGGGTGGCTCAGTTGGTTAAGCAGCCAATTTTGGCGCAGGTCATGATCTCACGGTGTGTGGGTTCGAGCCCCACATTGCACTCTGTGCTAACAGCTCAGAGACTGGAGTCTGCTTTGGATTCTGCGTCTCCCTCTCTCTCTGCCCCTCCCCCATTCTCTCTCTCTCTCCCTCTCTCTCTCTCTCTCTCTCTCTCTCAAAAATAAATAAAATACTGGGGTGCCTGGGTGGCTCAGTCGGTTGAGCGTCTGACTTAGGCTCAGGTCATGATCTTGCAGTTCATGAGTTCGAGCCCCGCATCAGGTTCTGTGCTGACAGCTCGGAGCCTAGAGCCTGCTTCGGATTCTGTGTCTCCCTCTCTCTCTGCCCCTTCCCTGCTCATGCTCTGTCTCTCTCTGTCTCTCAAAAATGAATAAACGTTAAAATTTTTTTTTCAAATAAATAAAATATTTTTTAAAAATTTTAATAAATAAAATAAAAGCAGTCACCACTGATAAGTGTATTTTCTATTTGCTAACTTGGAAATATTATGGCTACAGTAGCTCTTATTTATTTATATTGGTAGCCGAGGAACAGGACCACCTTGGAAGATCACCTACTTGGCAGAGCACCTCGCTATACTTCCGTTAAGTGTCCACAGGCACAAAAGGGTAACATTACCCTCCAATTCACTGCAGCGAGGTAGACACTCGACTTAAAAGAAAGGCCTCTGGAGAAATCTGGCCAATGAAGGCAATATATCCACCGGATATTTGAAGTCCTTTTGCAGAAACTTTAAAAATACAATTCTTTTTGCCTTACAGCCAGGAGACAAATCATGCTAACTTAGAAGACTCACTTGAGAAATGAGGTAGAGACGGTAAGACACACGGAAGGGGGAGGCAGCAGGGATAATGAGGGGAGAGCTCCCCAAGCAGCCAAAACCAGAACGGTTCTATTGTGCGGACTTCAAGAGCGTGCAATTTACTTTCGCCAAATGAGCCCCAAATGTCCTCCTGATGAGTTTCTATGCAAGTACACTTAGTCCTGCCAGATACTGTATTTATTAGTCCCAAGTGATAGGGGAAGGGAGATAGATAAATGATTCACCTACTCAACAGCTGAGTCACACCTAAAGGTCCACTGCTGACCTGACTGCTTTCCTTTCTGATTAGCAGAACCACCGAGTACAAGATACCATCCAAATGGATGAGGGAACCAAGGTATTGATTGAAATTGGTGGGCTTGACCATCCCGGGGCTGTAGAGGTTTGTAGCAGTCCTTGTAAGAACAGTGATTTAACTTGTATTTGGGCTAGACCGGGATGAGCCATTCATTTCCAGCTGTGTCTTTGTGACCCTCCACTCCTACGGCATCCAAATGAGCACCCACTCTGGGTGCTCAGCTCAACTACAACCTGAAACTGAAGCTCAGAAGTAATTCCTCTGTTTTAGCATCAAACCCCAAATCGCTTTCCTTGTTGACTAGACTTGGGGATGGCGTAGCCAGGGATGGTAAAGGAAAATCCTTCCAAGCCTCAGTCATGGCAAAAGTGGTTTATAAATGAAATGAAATAAGGTTCCAAGACTACTCCCAAATATAGTCTGCAAACAGGAATCGGCCAGAGAATGCCAGCCTCAGAGGCTGTCTTTCCAGCATGCATTTCATGTGCCCCACAGTCAACTCCTCAACATCAAAATCATTAACATCCTGGAAATTCCACTGCAAGAGAGGAAAGGAAATCGACTTCCAACTAGCTGTGTGGTCTTGGAGAAATCACTTCCCTCCTTAGACCTATTTCCTCATTTCTGAACAAAAAAGATTAGACTAGGTCATCTCTGTTGAAATTATGTCTTATTTATTGTTTGCCATACTATGGCTATTTCTTTCTCTCCCCTCAACCCACCCACCCCCAACTCCCTTTCTCCTTCCAAGTTACCCCTAACTGGTTCACTCAACGAAAGTTTACCACTGAGTTATTTTCAATTACTACCCAATTATAATCTCCCTGTGGTTGCACAATCTGTTTTCATAAAACGAATTCACAACTTTGATGCATCAATGACCCCCTGAAATGAAGCATTAATTACCCAGCCTAGATGCTCCTTGCCAATCTGCTAAAATGGTTCAACTTAACCCCTTGGCTCCTGGCACTAGCCAGTTGGGATTCCACAAGATTTCATATCCCACCGATATGCCCGACAGCCTCAAGAAGAGAACTCCTCACAATCAAAAGCTACCCTTTCAGCTGAACTTTCCCTCCAGGCCTCCTCCAACACTTAGAAAGATGGGAGAATCCTATGTCACATTTGCGACATTTTCCATCACTTTAATAATGGTGTTTAAAAGCCCATTTGCTAAATTCAATGAAAACTAATTGCTATTCCATCTGAGTTGACCAGCTTGTCACTCAGATCCAGCAAACAACAGGGACTTTAAGAAATAAACCATTACCAGTACTGTGCTTAAATGATTCAGTGTGAAATACACATATTCCATTTGCTGTGAAGGTAGCTCTTAGGGGCTTCATTTTACAAATGAAAAAACTGAGGCTCTAAGAGGTTTGACTACCCTGCCCAAGGTCATGGAGCCAGGATTCAAGATCAGGTCTTTCCAGTTTCAAAGCGACCCTCTTTGCTGAGCCATGTCACTTCTCTGTCTGGACCCACTACGTTTACAGAAAAATGACAAACCCCGTAACCTCAGTATGAGCAACCACATGACCACAAGGAGGTGCCCTGGCTGCTGAGCCAGAAGGAAGAAGCAAAAGGCAGGGTCTGCAAGGATCTGTAACTCAGTGGCAGAGCTTAGACTCCGGCTGGATGATGGCCCTGAGATAAAGATGAGAGAGAGATTCTGTAAATATCAGACACCTCAACAGTGGACCAATGACTTGCATTTGTATTTGAAAATATTTCCGATCCGACAGACCAGGGGCTGTTTAAAAAAAACAAAACAAAACAAACAAACAAAAAAAACACGTAATTTCCACTGAAGTTTTATCTCAAAGGAATTACAGTCACAAATAAATACATAACTAAAATTATTTGAGGATTATGATATTATCTCAAGCTTGTTTCCCCTGCTCTCCCAGCTGCTCATGTAATCAAAATCAAATTAGATTTCATGACGTCCTATAGGTCTGGTAGATATGTAAGCCGGGGCTCTGATAAAAGCAAGTGCTATCTTCCCCGCCCATATAAGCATCTAGATATCTGAATCTTATGCAGTCCCTTTGTTTAGAGAACAGGAATCCAGATGATAAGGAAACCTTTGTCATCTAAATCTATGTGGTTCCAGGATTTCATATATAAGTAAGGTTCAGATAATGATGGTTACCAGCTGTCTCTCAAAAAACTTATCTGAATCTATTCAATTCCTAAGTTCAGATACTGAAGAAAACCTGAGAAATACAACGATTTCTCTCTTTAATAAATGAAATACGGTGGTGATCCCAACAACGAAAAAGAGAAAAAATGGGTGGGACACAATGGCTTTATTCTTCTGAGTGTGAGTTCTTATTAAATTCACTCAGAGTAAAGGTGTTGGCAGGAATAATCCAAATTTACACCTAGTAAAATTATAAAATTTTCTTTTCACAAACAAAAAGAAAAAAAAGGAAATGGGAAGATGCTGATTCCTCAGCCTTTAAAAGAAGTGTTATCAGTTGTTAAGAAATTTGGAGGGAAGTCTTAGAAATGGGAATATGACCCGGAAATATACATTCACGTATATAGATAAAGCAAAGATGTTAAAATGTGAGTTAATTGTTAAATCTAGGTGGTTAAGCTTATGGGTATTTGTTGTACTGTGTTTTCAACTTCTCTTTGTTTCATAAGCCTTATTTTCTTAATTGGGAAAATAAATTTTAAACAAGGGCTAAGAGCCAAGTAACTATAAGACAAAAATTCCCCAAACTTTTCCTAGGCTTCTGATTTTTTTTTTTTAATTTTATTTATTTTTGAGACAGAGAGAGACAGAGCATGAACGGGGGAGGGGCAGAGAGAGAGGGAGACACAGAACTGGAAGCAGGCTCCAGGCTCTGAGCCATCAGCCCAGAGCCCGACGCGGGGCTCGAACTCACGGACCGTGAGATCGTGACCTGAGCTGAAGTCGGACGCTCAACCGACTGAGCCACCCAGGGGCCCCTAGGCTTCTGATTCTTTAGTCTGTTGTCATTCCGTCTTTCTTCTCTTGCCCAGCCCCTGTCCCAGGAAAGGGAAACAAGAGGGGGCTTCCGTTGCATAAGCAGGGAACAGGGCTAACACTTAAATCTAAATCATCAGTTGGCAAGTGGGCATTGCTGGCCTCATGCTGTCTAGATCCCCCTAGGGCCACCGGAGGTCATGGGATGGAAGAAGGAACAGGAGTGCGATGCCAAAAAGCCCTGCTCGTCTTCCCTGGAAAGCCCGATGCCAGCCCACAGCAGTAGCAGAGCTCAGTGGACGCAGAGGTGTGCACTGTCCCCAAGAGCTGGGGACCAACAGCAGGATCTACAGTACTCATCCTCGGGAGGCTCATAGGATTAACTTGGCCCAAGAATGGCAAAGCCACCGGGAAATTATTTTAAAAGACACCTCACACCCACCCTAGATCTGTCCAAGCATAGCATCATGAAAGTATTTTGTATCGACTGCAACCTCAGTTAAGCCTATATTGAAACTGCATCCCAGGTTAGCTGGCCATAGTGTGTTTCTCCCTTAACTACGCCAAGCCCAAGTCAAGGCAGTTGCTACAGTCTTGTGTGTATATGTCATTTCTAAGAGTTAATTTCTAAAGGGAATCCCAAAGGCTACAAATCCACCCACATTTATGTGAAGGTGACTAATCCTTGCCCTAAGCAAGAGAACTGTTCCTCTCCTGAATGCAGAGGGGAAAAGCCACAGGAAGCCACAAGTAGTGCTGTATGAAGCTGCCAGAGCTGGTAAGAACCAGCTGGCTCTGGAAGGAGAAGGGAGGGAGGGTGAGCCCCGCCCAGCTGCTGGCGCTGTGTCTGCAAGCTGTCCAGCCTGCTGACATCAACGGTAACATTGCAGCCCTGAGCTGACTCACTGACTAGCTTTCTCGAAAAAGGAAGCGATGACAGAGAGAGTAAGTGGGTTCTCTTGGTTCCAGGCTGGAGCCCACTCACATCCAAACATACTGCTGAGCCTTACAAGAGCTCGGCCCCGTGGACACATGAGGAGGTCACGCTGCCGGGAATGACGTGGGTTTCCCTACATTTCACTCACTGAGAACCCATGAGGAAGCCTTTCCCACAAAAAAGTCTTTGACCAATTCTAACCATGAAAAGGAGGTGCATGAATCTGACAAAGCTTGCCTTAAGGCATTGTGGAAGACAGAAAGTAATTTCACAGGAAACTCATGATCTTGAGGTAAGAAGGCTCAAGCTCATCTCAGTGACTCAACTGTTTTGAACTTGCTAAGTTTGATCAAATTAGTATTATTTAATAAAATCATTAGTTGGATGCATGCCATTAGAATTGGAATATACCTGGTACATAATTCCAAAAGGAGCTACTGTGAAAAATACTTCTCCCTTATTAATCTCTGACTCACAGTTCTCATCTACTCGGTTCCCCTGCGGGTGGTGATTCTTACCAATTCCTCACGTGTTCTTCCTCCCAGTCGATACTTACACCAATAAAGAGGTATTATATAGTCTCTACCCTTCCCCACCTCTTCTTTAGTTGTTACTATTTTTCTTATTTTACTTTTTTTTTTTTTAACACAATACTCGCTCCTCTCGACAAATGCATGCTGTTCCACTGTCCGGGCGTTCCACAACTTCTACAACCAGTTCTCTGTTGAAGGTCATTTATGCTGCCTCCACTCCTTTATTACAGATGACGTTACAAGGAATACTTTACTTGGGACATTCTACACACATGGCAGAGGCACGTGGGACTATTCGTAGGACATAGTCCTGGAAGTACCAGGTCAATCATCAACTGCCATATACTTTGGTAGATAATACCAGATGGCTCTCCATAAGGGTTGGGCTCACGTACACACACATCGGCAACAGACAGTATCCCTTTTTCTCTGTACTCTCACAACACAAAAAATGGTGTCATACCTTCTCCTCCTTACCAATCTAAGAAGTTAAAATTGTATCTCTGTGCAGGTTTCCATTTTAATTTTTCTTGTTCCGAGCAAGGCTAAAAAACCTGTATACCTTTAGGAACCCTCACGATTTCCTTTTTTGTGAACTGTCTTGTTCACAGACTGCCCAATTTTCTTTTGGGTCCTTGGTCTCTTCATTAATTTGTAAAAGCTCTTGATTTTTTTAAGGTTGTTAACCCTATGTTGCAAACAACTTCTCCCAGTTATTATTCTTTTGATTTACCTATGATGTTTTCTGGCTTATCCATTTATTGTTAAGTAGTCGAATCTTACTGGTGTGACTTCAGTGTTTTCTATCCTTCTCAAAAGAGACTGACCTACTGTTGGGATAATAAGAACAAAGAAAAATTCCCCCATGTTTTTTTCTAGTACTTTTTTGGTGATAAGTCATGTTCATGGTTGTTCACTGCAGACTGTCCCCTGACAAAGTCCAACTGTGGGTAAATCAAAAGTTTCTCTGAAAAAAAAAAAAAATTTAATGGGAAAGTCAGGAGTGAAAGCTACCTCTCCCAAAGAATATGAAGAATTAAGCATTGAAAGTGTTGAACTGAAATTAACTGGTATACAATAAAACCTACTGCTGGCCATGATGCAATTCCTCACCAGCACGTGTACCTGCGATTGGTACATGTGTGATAACAGAACAAAAGATAGTCTCATAAACATAAAATGGAGAAACTGGGCCCGAATTGGAAGCTACTAAGCTTTATCAAGATATGAGTTTTGGCTTTAAAAATAAATTAAAAATATGATATCCAGCACTGGTAACTGATGGAGAAAATAAGCTTCTTTTCACCATATTGATTCTGATTTCATTTCAGTGGATTCTTTGAGAAAGCCAGTGAAGGTGTGGATTAAGCAATGGAAAATGTCATCAACTAATAGACTGCCTTTTCTGAACATGGAGATACCGTGCCTCAGGAAAAAAATAAAAGCCCACTTCAAGTCTACAGAATATTCTTTAACATGGGGCTCAAATACCTACCCCTCCTGTAAAACTGTCAGCAACTTGAGGGAGGATTCCCAGGTTTTGTGTTTTATGTGTGTCTTATACGTAAATGTTTCCATCTAGTATCTCCAGTGTTGGACACAGGGCTCAAAACATAATGGGCATTCCATTAATGTTTACTAAATAAGTCGGTTATGTTAATCCATCTATCCTCAAAAGCAGTTTTAAAAAGGAAAAGAAAAAGCATGTGCAAACACGTGTTGGGAGAGAAAATGTGTCAATCTCAAGATCCCCAAGAAGCTCCTTATAAACTATACACCTCAAGCTCAACTACCATACTGGATTAATCCTACGATATATATTTTTTCACATTTTAACATCTCTCAAATAGGGATAAATCTTACAACTATAATTGGCAGTGTTTTAATTGCTACCTTGGTAGTATATGCAATAATGGTGCATCTTACAATGGACATGGCCTTGAACTAAATACAAAATGATGTTTTAATTCTCATACCTACCTATACCCTGCAGAACGATGAAGCTTGCTAGATAATCACAGATGTAAAGCACCCAGACAGCATTTGGGACACAACAGATACTCAGCAAATGTTGGCTCCCTTTCTCCTTAATGTGCATTTATTGAAAGTAGAGTGGTATCATTTGCTCTTGAGTTAAAAACGGAAGAATATAGACTTTAATTTCAACACAGAAGATAGTAGCAAAACTGTATTGAGCCCCCACTGAATGGCAAGTGCAGGACTGGGTATTTACACTCCTGATCTCTAGTATACACACTCTGGTTCCAATCTTCCCCAGATCCTTAGAAGACAGCCATGAATTCACGAAGCTGAAAGTCAATTTGTTGGATCCGCCAATTAGTTCTATTAGTTCTTAAAGATTCAAAGTTCGAACTTCAGCACTTCCGTGAAGTGGGGCATTGGAAACTTATTTATGTACCTTTAACATTGTGCAACAGTGAAAGCTTTCTGAACAGCTTGCGACGGAGCAAAACAAAACAAGGTTCTCAGTAAAACAAGTGTTCTTTGCAGAGTCAAAAGCTTGAGAAGCCCTAAGTGTGATTAGGTAGGGCTTCCTCAGCAGAAACCAGACAGAAAATCTCGGGGAAGAGGACCAAAATCCAGTCTTGAGAGAAACTACAGTCTGTTTTTTTAAGAGTGCCTTTTTTGGGGGGCACCTGGGTGGCTCAGTCAGTTAAGCGTCCGACTCTTGATTTCAGCTCAGGTCATGATCTTGCAGTTGGTGGGTTCGAGCCCCATGTCAAGCTCTGTGCTGACTTCGCAGAGCCTGTTTGGGATTCTGTCTCCCTCTCTCTCTGCCCCTTCCCTGCTCATTCTGTCTCTCAAAATAAATAAACATTAAAAAAAAAAAAAGAGTACCCTTTTTTCCTTATTTATTTTGAGAGAGAAAGAGACAGTGTGAGTGGGGGAGGGGCAGAAAGAGAGAGAAAGAGAATCCCAAGCAGGTTTCACACTGTCAGTGCAGGGCCCAACATGGGGCTCAAACCCACGAACGATGAGATCATGACCTGAGCCAAAATCAAGAGTCAGATGCTTAACTGACGAAGCCACCCAGGCGCCCCTAAAAATGACTTTTTCAAATGGACAAATATACGTCTGCTATTGTTTTCTGTATTTTTGGGTAGGTCAGTACCCCTGCCTTCTGCTACAACCTTATAATTTCCTGTGTACCCTTCTGTTATAACATTTGCTTGTCACACTGAATTGCACATTATTTGCACAAGAGTCTCCCTCTCGGTGACCGAGCTGCTGAAAGGCCTAGAGACCACCTTTCTTCTTTACAGAGTACCAGACACACAGCTGGTGCTCCACAAAAGGTTGTTGACCAACTGAATGAAACCCTGGAATGTGATAATAAGTAGAATGGCCTGAAATGACATTAAAAACCTAAAAGCTTATTCACAGAGCTTGCTTCTTTATACACGATGGCCACCCTAAACACAAGCACCACGAAATGTACCTAAACCTATCGTGTGGCAACAATCCCTTTATAAAGTCCCCTTGTCACCACACAGGGGAGTTCCCCAGAGCCCACAGTCACACCCTGCAAATTAAGTGACTTGACCTTAAATGACCCTCTATGCTGTGGTAACACGGCCGGCCGAGGGCAGGCGCGAGATACAGGCTGAGTTCAGCTAGCGTCTTAGGGCCTTGGGATAATAATCCCTATCTTCTCAGAGATGACCAACTGGTAAATTAAAGACGAAGACAAATCTGAATGGCCAAAAAGCCAACAGTTGAACATACAGCTGGTATTCGCCTTGATTCGCCCTCACTATGTTAAGTGTCTGAAAAGAGCTGGTCTCAGTCAGACCTTAGGTAAGGACAGCTGCATCCTGCAGCTGGTTAACAAAAAAACCCCCAGCAACTGTAGTTCCCTCCGCCACAGAAACAGTGGCAAAATCAGAATGCCCAGTGCTGTCCCCAATGCAGAGACTGTCCCAGTTGATTATACAAAGCAAAGCCATCCAGTGTCCAAACAGCGTCGACTATAGTTGGGGGCCGGAGGGGGGGAAGACTCTGCCTCTGGGACGCAAGTCTCCTGCATGGTTTCTGGAAGGGATCGAGAATGTCTAACAAAGAGTCATTCTATTACCCAGCAGTCCACAACAACAGCACTGGCTTCAAGTCCACTAGTTACGTTACAGCATAGTTTTGATCGGTCTTATCTAATGGAAGGCGGGGAGGAGGGGTAAGGTACCCAACTCCCCTGCTGGATTAGCACCAGTTCTTTACATTTGAGGATCGCTGGTCAAAGCAGACAGCTGAAGTAACACTTTACATTATTTTCAATTGTTGCAGGTCTTCTTAATATTATCATTCTGTAAAAGGTGCATAAAATCCCTTTTTCTATCCTTTATCAAACTGAGACAATAAAGGAATACTGAAATTCCAATCACAATTACTGTCGAACCTAGCCAGTAAGCATTGCTTTACTATGTCACTTTCTTACATCCCGCAGTTTAAGTAAACAGTACCTCATTCAATTTTGATAACCACTCGATCTTCCATTTTAAATAGAAAAATCTGGGGCCTTCAGAAAAATCTGAACCCCGTGTCGGGCTCTGTGCTGACAGCTCAGAGCCTGGAGCCTGCTTCGGATTCTGTGTGTGTGTGTGTGTGTGTGTGTGTGTGTGCACGCGCGCGCGCGTGCGCACGCTCAAGCGCACGCTCAAGTGCACGCACCCCTCCCCCACTCATGCTCTGTCTCTTAAAAGCAAATAAAAGTTAAAAAACAAAAAAAAGAAAAATCTGAGAGGGGAGGACAGAGAGAGAAGTTGAAGGGAGGGGAGGGGTGAGGAGGGGTGAGAGTAAATCTAGAGATTCAGTTGCTCAATTTTGTTTCCCTTTTTCTGACAGCCACTGAGAAAGCAGACCGTTATCTTCACACATACCATCACCTTTGTTTCTTCGCTAGAGAAAACATCCCCAGCCTAGGAACATTCGCTCAGGCAGCAAGGAATAAATATTTACCATTAGTGGAATTTCCAGTTCTTGGGCACTGAACCCAGATGGCAACCTGATGCTCAACCGCCCACTTTAACCAGTGTTGGAATGGGAAGTACCTCCCCACCCGACACTAAGTGGATGGATTTAAAGGATCCATTATGTGTATGAGTTGGAGCTACTTAGGAACACTTTTTCCATCTCTCTTGCCTCTAGAGCCCGGGGAATAATGGCAGCCATGAACAGTAAACATTCACGAAGTGCTTACTGTGGGGGCACACTCACCTAGCTCTCACAACACCTCATAGGACAGGCACTAATGGCGCTCCCATTTCCTCAGGAACAAACTGAGGCAGAGAGGCCAGGGTTCCCCGCGACGTGCTGCCAGGGCAGGAACTTCACCTGGCACACATCTCCACACTGAGGCTCCGATCTGGAGCCTTACCGGCTGATTAGCTGTATATCCAGCAACCCCTCTTCCCACCCTTGTGGATTTATTCCCTCACACTCCCTAAGTATATAGAAGTTTCTCCCATTGAACCGTAAGCTTCCTTGACCGCACTGACTCTGTCTAAGACTGGTCTTTGCATTTGCCCCAAAAGTCCGGTATAATACTGCACATCTAGTCTGTTAGGTAATAGAGATTTGAACATAAAATCACATCATCTCCTTTGCTCTTTAGCAGAGGAAACTTACATACAGGCATGAGAGCACTGGAAAGAAACAACGGTACCACTAAATTCTCTTTTCCAGCTATCCTTCAAAACCAAAGGGCAAATAATGCAATTTATTTATTGAGTTGGCATTTTCCAGACACAGAAAAACAGAATTTATTGCCGGAAACCTACCCTAAGTATTCTTGGGGCCAAAGAAAAATGATCTCAGGTAGAAGCAGACGCTGCAGAAAGGAACAAGGAACAACAGAAAAGATCAAGATGCAGGTGTTATCCATGGGAATCCTGACGTGAAAAATCGTAATAATTGTGCCTTTTGGGGGCTAAGAAATGTGTGGTGTTAAAATTCAAGACAATAAAAAACATAATGCAAGAGAAGGATAAACAGAATTAAGGTCTCCTAAGGCCGTTGTGCTGTTTAGAAATAGTAAGAAGTACGCACTTATGAAACATCTCTCATAATTTAAGTTGTGATCTCTACGGTAACCATTAAAAGTACAGTAAAACATGTGTAACTAGCAAGCTAAAAAAGGAAGAGAAGTAGAATCATAAAAAATACTTGATTAATCCCAAAGAAGGCAAGAAAGAGGGGGAGAAAAAGAGATAAGACAAATACAAAACAAATAATCAGATGGTTAGATTTAAACCCAAATACATGAGTAATTACATTAGAAATGTAACCACACTAGAATTCTCTAATTAAATGACAAAAAGCTGTCGGACTAAATTTTTTGAAACCTTAAATATATGCTACTTACATAAGACTTTCTTTAAATAATGCCACAGGGGAGGAAAATCAAAGCAAAAGGTTGGGAAAAAAGAGATAACATACAATTTGGAATGCTGTATTGGGGTTTTTAAATAGCCTTGGCAAAGTCCCAATAACTTCCAACTACGGCCCCACTGCTGCTTCTACCAAACGCTGATGCCCTGGAAGGGAAAAATAGATCCGATTCTAGAAGGCTTTAGATGTTGAACTCCAAGAAGAGAGTACTGAAGAACAACTCACACCTTAGATAAAGAAAGAGTCAGGTAGCTGAATGGATTAATAAACTGGTGCTACTAAACACTGGAGTATTATTCCGGGCTAAAAACAAATGAGCTATCGAGTCATGGAAAGACACGATGGAATCTTAACTGTATATTACTAAGTCAAAGAAGCCAATCTGAGAAGGCTACATACTGCATGATTCCAACTATATAACATTCTAGAAAAAGAAAAACCATGGAGACAGTAAAAAAAAAAAAAAAAAAAAAAAAAAAGGGGTTGCCGGGGGGTGGGGGAGGAGAGAGAGATAAACGGGCACAGCATAGAGGATTTTAGGGACAGTCTAAATACTCCACATGATGGTATAATGATGGATATGTACCATTATACACTTGTCCAAACCTGTAGAATAGACACTTAGTGAACCCTAAGGTAAACTATGGACTTTGGCTGATTATTGTATGTCAATGTAGGTTCCTCCTTGGTAAAAAATGTGCCATTCTGGTGAGTGATATTGACAATGGGAGAGGCTATGTATATGTCAGAGGAGAAGGTATATGAGAAATCTCTGTGCCTCCCTCTTGATTTTCTTTTAAACCTACAACTGCTCTTAGAAACTTAAGTCTTAAAAAAAAAAAAAAAGAACACGCCAAAAAGTGAATTTTATTATGTAATTTTTTTAGTACATAAAAACAATTTTTTTTAGGTCAGACTCTGGATGTGTTTAACTAAAACATGGCTAATAGGCCACCATGGTTAATAATGGCCCAGCTGTCCTTGCCAGAGGTAACTAAAAGGTACACCAGGCTAATCCTTTGAGTGGAAGCTAATGTGGGTGCTCTTGGGTTCATGAATAGCAAAAACTATTAACCATTTTTCAACATACGCACGCATAGTCATTTTTACACATTAAGCTTCCATTAACTCCTAGGGCAAAGTCTCAAGTCCCCAGCAGTTACCACAATACACCAAGAATACAAATCCATCATAAAGTGGGAAGAATAAGTCTCAGTTATGCCCCCTGCACTCTGTGTCTTGTTTGACTCAACTAATCTCAGAGATAAGCCGCAGACAATTACATACTGTGTGATTAATAAAGGCTGGCAGCCAGAAATCCATGCTCATTGGCTCTTAAAATGAGAGTCAGAGCTGGGTCCACAGGGTTGCTAGACAATGATGGCCATTATGAAAACACGGAACAAGAAGCTTCATATTGGCTTCTCAGACTCCATCATCACACATAGGCTACCCCAGGACTACAGAGAAAGCTAGGATGTGTGATGCCACTGTTCCTTAAAAAATAAATAACAAAATAGATATTAGAATCTTGTTGGATATAGAGGAGATAGAAGAAAAGCGCTCAAGGGTACAAGAGTCTGGCACTTTGGGACTCAGTATTTTGTTTTGTTTTCAGATTCACTGACTCAGTGATTTTTGTTACGAATCACTCTCCTTGATACACAAACACAGTTGCCTCCACAGAAACTTTGGGGCCTACCTCTCCCAACACCTGTGACAGTGCCTGGAATAAAGTAGGTGCTCAAGAAACATTTATGGACCTCAACGGAATCATCAGAGAAACATCCAAAGGTCATTTTTTATAGTCAACACCCTACCACCATCACCACCACCCCCAAAAGAGAATTACCCTGAAGATTAGGACTGAGTTTTCTAAGTGATTGCTGAGTATGCACAGAGAAATGAAACAGACTTGCAGAAATCAAAAAGCGAAATAAGTCTCGGCGATTTTTTTGGCAAATCTAACCCAACATCACAAACCTCAAGTCAGTCCTTGTAAACATTTACAAGGAAGATTGTCACACAAATATGGTCACACTGTCTACTCTCCCTAAACTGAAACAGGATGGCCCTCCCTCTCTCAATTCAGCAAACAAAGCCCTACCTACCCTTTCGCTTGTGCCCTTTCAGCTCAGTCATTTAAAAAATATTTTCATGGGGAACTTGAGACCAGAGAGGTTTAGTAATTTGTCCCAGATCACACAGTGGGTAAATTGAGGATCCAGAATTTGGACTCTACACAGACTGATTCCAGAACGTACTTTCTTCAAATCTATCCCAGCGACACATCTTTCAATTGTATGATTGGGGGTGAAGAGTGGGTATCACTTGATTTATGAAATCAGTATGTGAGGATAACTTGAATATAAATAAGTCACATTTGGGGTGCCTGGGTGGCTCAGTAGGTTGAGCGTTCAACTTCGGCTCAGGTCATGATCTCACACTTGTGAGTTCAAGCCCCGCGTCAGGTTCTGTACTGACAGCTCGGAGCCTGGAGCCTGCTTCAGACTCTGTGTCTCCCTCTCTCTCTGCCTCTCCCCCTCTTGCACTGTCTCTCTCTCTCTCTCTCTCAAAATAAGTAAATATAATTTTAAAAACTTAAATAAGTCACATTCTATTTGCCATTTAAATAAATAAATAAACTTTAAATCACAAAAGTAATGTGTTTTCATTACAGAAAAAAATAAACAAGAAAATTCACTTCTCACTGTACCACCTGGATTTAATGACATAACATTAATGCTTTCTCATTTCCCTATGTTTATATTTTCCTACGCTTGCATTTTTTTTTTTCTAATAAGACACCTTCTTTTCCCTTAAAAATTCATCATGATCATCTTTCTACTTTACCAAAGATTCCACTCAACCAAATGCTAACATTGCATTGATCACAATTTACGTTTCTTGTAGGGATCATCGAAAAACCTAGAGGCTTATTCTCCAACATCTAAATCCTCAAGTCTCCTGCTTGCCCTGCCAGCTCTTTCCCTGAGTCAATATCCCAAGGAAGCCCGTTCATGTTTGCCTCTCAACTCCCTTATTCGAACGGCAGTCATTTCATCCAACTAGAGATTAAACATCTTCCTTTCCTTTCCCCCAGATCCAGCTAACTCGAAGCCAGCTTTAGTTGTGAGCCATACTTTTGGTCTCATTCTCAGGAAGTCACAAGACACTACTGCGTGCCTTTGAATGTTTACCACTGCATCTGTTCATAATATTTTTTTCTGGGGGCACCTGGCTGGCTCAGTCAGTTAAGCATCTGACTTGATTTCAGCTCAAGTCATGATCTCATGGTTGGTTCATGGCTTCGAGTCCCGTATTGCCTCTGTGTGACAGCACAGAGCCTGCTTCGGATATTCCCTCTCTCTCCCTCTCTCTCTCTCTCTCTCTCTACCCCTCCTCTGCTCACTCACACACTCTCTCTCTCAAAATAAATAAATAAATAACAATAAATAAATAGATACTTTTCCTGAAATTCCACATTTCAAAGAAGCTAAAAATATACGAGGAGTTTAAAGACCACCTTCAGTACCAATTAGCACCTATAAATTTTATCCACTCGCTTCGATAAAAGAGCCACCTCTTGACTGTTTACTTCAATAGTGAAGAAAGACTACACTGTTAGTACAAAAAAATAAAAGCACTTGGACCTCTTGGATATATAAAATTGAGTCCCTTGATACACAAAATTTGGTACAGAACAGTAATGAGTTAGAGCTGATGGGGGGAAAAACTCTCTCCAGCTCTTTAGGTAATGAGTTTGGAGCACTGGAAAATAACATCGACACAACGGCCTTTTAAATTTTAAGTGGGTTTTATCAGGTCTCGGTGGCAACATTTTCTTTACTTTGGGAATACATTCAGAAACTTCAATCGAAGTTTGTGAGAAACAGAAGTCAATACTCAAATTTGTACTTAATTCACGGCCTTTCAGGGAAGCATATTATGGTTAAAGGAAAGGCTAAGTAAAATCAGGTATGTTATGATCATAACTACCATTTGTAGAACATCTTCAACATATCAGGACTTCCATATACTTTATTTCTAATCTCAATTAGCCCTATAAGGCTGGCTTACAAATGAGAAAATAGAAGTAGAGAAAGGTGAAGTAACTTGCCCTTGGTCACCCAGATAATAAGTGTCACAGCCAGGATTCAAATCCAGTGCTGCCTGGCTCCAAAGCCAGAACTCAGTGACCAGTGACTATAAATAAGTCACACTCCTGGGTCCCCTCTGTTCCCGTCTGATGTACAGATTGAACAAGCCCAAGAAGGAGGATTGATCAATCCTGTTACCTACTGCTGTCAGCACCACGTGCAACCTCAGAAGGTAAGATTGAGTCCTCCTAAACTACATCACAAAAAATATCCTGGGGGAGGGTTGGGAAAGGGGAGAATAGGGGGAAAAAAAAAAAGTCCTCCTTCTTGGATTTGTTCAGGTGTGTTGTGCAAAATGAGACCGTACATGGGATAACGAGATCTGGCTGCATAGTCTGAAGGCAGAACGTACCCCCAACACGATGATTCTCAACTCTGCACCTCCAAATTAACACCATTTGGAGAGCTTTTTAAAATACTGATTTCTGGGGTGCCTGGGTAGCTCAGTCGGTTAAGCATCCAACTTCAGCTCAGGTCATGATCTCATGGCTTGTGAGTTTAAGCCCTGCGTCAGCTCGGTGCTGATGGCTCAGAGCCCGGAGCTTGCTTCGGATTCTGTCTCCCTCTCTCTCTGCCCCTCCCCCGCTCACGCACACTCTCTCTCTCTCAAAAAAAAAAAAAAAAAAAAATTAAAAAAAAATTTTTTTTGATACTGATCTGTGGCGCTCCACCTACAGATTCTGATCCGACTGGTCTACAGTGGAATCCAAGTACCAGAAATTTTTTAAAGTTCTCTAGATGATCATAACGTACAACCACCGAGAACCACACGGTCCCAGAAGGGGAGTGTGTGTGACCCAAACACCCAATATCTGTATTTTTCCTTATTATAGACACCTGGTAAAATCTGAACACAGGGACCCAAAGCTTAGTTGGAAAGACCAACAACCCAGGGACATTACCTGGGCCGTATCTTCCATCAGTCCCCGAATCTTCTCCACGACATCGTTGCGCCGGTGCTGGCGCAGGGCACTGATGAGCTGGGCGAGGCTGGCCTCAGGCCCCCGGATGGTCCAGTGCTGCAGAGCTGCGTAGGCCCGCTCGTGGTCGGCCGTGTACCCGTTCGAGAAAGCGGCCACCTCCCGCTCACTGGCATTGCACAGAAACTGATAGATATCCTTCCACTGGCTTCCCACTTGGGCTGCTACGAGCTTCAGGATGTCAATCCCTAAACCAGAGAGAAAATAAAATGAAAAACAGACACAGGCACACGAGGGAAGGTCTTTATATACGGCGACTGTTTTAATGACCTAAAAGAAGCATGCTCTCCCCTTGTAATAACATCCAAGGGAGTGGACTGCCTTCTATAAGCACTTAACATACACAGCCCCTCCTAGGGACTAGCCAGGTACCCTCCTATAAATTTCACTTCCTGAGTATGGAACCAGAAGAAGGCACATTCCTGGAAGTACAATAAATAGCCCCCAAAACGATGTTTTGAAAGCCAAATCCAAACAAAAGAACCAGGGACTCCTTTGTTACTGCTAAAAACAAGTGCATCCACACAGCTCCTGAGTGGCTCAGCTGCTTACGCGTCTGACTCTGGTCATCACGATCTTGCATGGGTTTACGGGTTTGAGCCCCACATCAGGCTCCGTACTGAGAGTGCCAAGCCTGCTTGAGATTCTCTCTCTCCCCCTCCACCGCACACCCTTTCTCTCTCTCTCAAAATAAATAAATAAAACTTAAAAAAAAAAAAAGTGTAACCAGAGGCCCCCGGACTAAAAAAGTGGTGAAATTAAGAAATTAAGAAATTCATGAAATTAAGAAAAAAGTAAGCCATGGATTAAAAGCGCAGTGGACTTTATCCAGCACCATCTGGGTAGAGTGTTCAGATTCTGGAAATAATGTCCTTTATGTCAACTGACGGTATGCCCAGCCATTCCAGCCCAATGGAGGCACTCCTTAAGAACCTCTGGCTCCTTGTGCTCTAATCCTATGCTCAGCAAGCAATTTTTTCATCTATTATTCAGTCTCCGAAGCTGACTTGCACAGTTAAAATGGAGACAACAACCAAAGTGAGACTATAATAACAATAGCTATTATCTCCCCGGTTTTATGTCTCAGGCACTAGCTCTTGGAACATCTTTATAAAGCGTTAACATTCCAATCACACGGATAAGACCACAGCACCTAGAAAAGTTAGACAATCTGCCCAACAGCACAAAGGCAGCTGGGTCGGAACTGAACCTGACTCACTGGGTCACGTATTATATGGTCACTCTGGCGGATCGGTCACTTGTAAACTCCGTCAGTGTGGGTCTACGGGACCCAGATCTGATGAACGCAGGGTGAAATGCTGAGTCAAATCCCGGCAGCTGCAAGCTCGAGGTGAGTGCCTGACATTGACCCTCTGTGAGGTGTGGCTCTCCCTTAGCAACACGCTTTGGTGTCTTCCTGTACACAGCACCTTCTCTCGGCATTTACACGTTGGCTTTGCCCAAATTGATCCACAGCATTACAGAGAACCTCACAGTTGGGGACCTGGCAGGCAGGTTTACCACAACAGGGGGTGAGCCCTCTCAGCCAGTACCATGTCTTTGAATGAGGCCATGCTCCCATGCCCAGATACCGGAGGTATTATAGTTAACTGTTATGTCTTTAAAACACTAACTACTCAAAAAAAAAAAAAAAAAAGAGTCAAGCTCCCACGTGAAGCTTGGGGAAAAAAAAGAAAAGAAGAAAAGAAGAGAAGAGAGGGAAGATTCCTGGGATCGAGAACTGAATTTTTTAATTAACTAGAGGTTAACCAAGGGGAAAAAGTCTTTTTTTTTTTTTTTTTTTTATTCAGTCAGTTCTTGGGGAAAATAATTATAAAACTAGCTCTCAATGTTTGCCTAAGAAAAGAGCAACACTAATTCCAGAAGTTTCTTTGAAAATGGAGAGCTTTGTGTTTCCTCAATGTCAATCCTTACTCTGCCATGCAAACCTATAGAGGCAGATTTATCTGCAAGATTGCATACATATCCTGAACCAACCCCCTGCAACTGGCTTTTAGAAATAAGTTCCTGGTAGAAAGCTGCTTTCTTGTCAATTCTAAGAGTAGAATGCCACAAATCGAGGCATTACTGTACTTTCCACACGATTTTCCCTGGGCAGTGTGAAATACACTTGAACTAGTTGCTTTTCAATTTTCATGGCAATGTTTAGCCAGATACAGAGCTTTTGATTTCAAGCAACAGACACCTAAAAAAAAAAAAAAAAGTCTATGTCCTATTTAAAACCCTGCAGGTAACTTTAAGGAGACAGCCAGCTCTTTGTGATTGATGCGGTAGGTTCTTCCAAATACCAAGAGGCTTGTTCATCCCTGAATCTTAATTTAGGTTAATTTGACTAAGGCCCACAGTGTCTTACACGAAAACATGACTGCATTTTCTTGTACATGGGACTTTTGCCTAAATCTTCATAATGCCCGTGACAGTGTGGCTTTGGGCAAACCACTAACTGTCATGTCCATTTCCTCATTTGTACAATGGAGATACTCACTAGAGTCCCTGGGGATGGGCTGATTAACATTTTCTATAGAGTTGATTTATTTTTGGAAGCACCCCGTCATTATAAATGCTCCATATGCTAAACACTAAAACTTAAGACTAAATGCATTTCTGATGCAAATACACAGCCTTTATAGAGTAATTACAGAGTTTAAAAGGCTCAAACCTAACAACAGTTCCCTCTCCCCAAACCCAGTATTTATACTTTGTTTCAGTCACAAAACAAAGAAAAAGGAGGAAAAAAAGAAAAACACAAAGAATGGATACACTGAAACTTTCCTTCAACTAACTGATGGAAGCTAAATGAGACCCACAGATCAGGTCTCATTTTATTTCTTTATTTATTATTTTTTTAATGTTTGTTTATTTTTGAGAGAGAGAGAGAGAGAGAGAGAGAGAGAGCATGAATAAGGGGAGAGAGAGAGGGAGACACAGAATCAGAAGCAGGCTCCAGGCTCCAAGATGTCAGCACAGAGCCCAACACAGGGCTCAAACTCACAAGCGGCGAGATCATGACCTAAGCCAAGTCGGACGCCTAGCGGACTGAGCCACGCAGGCGCCCCTCACTTTTTTTTTTTTTTACCGTGAGAAAAAAGAGAGTCAATGCACATGAGCTGCTCTGGGTCAGCAATGTTCTTCCCCACCACCACCCCTCCCATTGCACAGGGGATAGATCTAAAACAGCAGCCTTTCCACACCACAGGGGATCACAACCCAGCAGGAGACAGGCCAGTCTGAACTGGCCCAAGAGCCTACGGCCCCTGGTCCCCATCCCCACAAAGGGGAAAGAAAAACCTGTGGAGTATTTCAAGAATATTTGCTGAGCGGCCACTGCGGCTTACTGTGTTTGCTGGACTGATGACCCCTACAGAATTTTAATGCAGAAAGAATGATATCGCCAAGAAAGTGAAGTAATGCCAATGAAATGGAAAGTGTGATGTGCTCTGGAAGTGCTCTTTACTTAGAAAGGAGTTTTAGGCAAAACTAAGCCATACAACTATAGAGAAAAGCAGTAGGATAACTAAACCACATTGAGATAGTTACGTGGGGGCTGGGGGAGCGAGGCGGAGGTTACCGGGTAACGAAACCAGAAGGGACTTCAGAGGTAGTCACAAGGTTCTCTTTGTCAAACTGGATGCCGGGGAAATGGGTCCTCTTTTTATCTTGTTACTTTATTATTGGTTCGAGATCAGCTAGCCAGTTAGTAGTATCTCTACTGTTAATAGAGAACGTGGTGTAGGACAGGAGCTTTATTATATGCTGAAATTATGAATGCACTTGGGGTTGGATACAGTGTGTATGCTTCTTCCCGGCCTGTTATTACTGACCAAGCAGATGCTGGGAAAGTTTTCTGTGGGGCTAGTAAATTTATTTCTTTTCTTTAAAAATTATGGTGCCCTTAGGGGGGAAGAAAAGGGAGGTCAGCACAGGTTTTCCGTAAAGGGCAACAGTAAATATATTAGGTTTTGAGTACCGCCATGATCTCTGGCCGAGGTCTCTTCCTCGACTCTGTTGTAACGTGAAAACAGCCATAGATGATACACGAGTGTGCCTATAAGAACCTTTATTTACAAAAACTGGGGGTGGCCTATGTATGGCCCACACACTGTACTTTGCCACCCCCTGAAGCAGATGCACTTAAAAGGGACCATAGCTTGGGGCGCCTGGGTGGCTCAATCGGTTAAGCGTCCGACTTCAGCTCCAGTCATGATCTCACAGTTCATGACTTTGAGCCCTGCATCGGGCTCTCTGCTGTCATGATTGAGCCTGATTCGGATCCTCTGTAACCCCCCGCCCCTCCCCGACTTTCTCTCTCTCTCTCTCCCTCTCTTTCTCAAAAATAAACATTTAAAAAAAAAAATAAAGGGAACATAGCTAGATTATCAAATGGCATAAAGATTTAGAAAAACATCTTGTTAAAAGAAACACCCTGCCGACACACACACACAAGACAATGAGAGTTCTCGCCCCAATCATTAATGTGAAATGGGGGTAACTGAAAGAGAGACCAACCCTGGTCCTGGTCACCTGTCCTATCCAAGTCCCAAGTTTCTATCTATCCCGGAGACAGAGGAGCTGAATAGATGGGACTCATTTAGCTGAAAGGGATGCCACATCTCATTCCTTAGGTTGAAAAATAACACATCCCTCCACCCACGGAAGTGCTGACAAGGGTGTGAAGCTTAACTTTGCTCTTCCTGTGATGTCAGGTCCCGGAGCTCAGAGAATGAAGCTTCTAAAGAAATCAGCATAGGAGTCAAACAAGCCCTTATCTGCCAGATAGTTGCTAGGGGCTGTGTGTGAGAAGGTGGCCCTGGCCCCAGGACACGGCTTTTGAATTTTGAGGAGCAGGTAGCGGAAAGATCATGAACTTAGTCATCACAAGATACGGTTTCAAATGCCATGACTTGTTAGTTGTGTGACCTTGGGCAAATGACCACCCCTAAGATTCCAGGGTCCACATCAGTAAAATGACAATGCCACCTCTGATCTCATAGGGTAGGTAAGGAGATTTATGGGATCGGGTAGTAAAACCGTCCAGCCGAGAGCTTGAGTGCACATCGGTTTCGCTTCCTCTGTCCCCTCCACCTCTGCACAGACAGGTCGTCGGGACAAAGGACCTGAAAGGTGGCAGGGGTTTTGCAGAGACCTAGGGATTATAGGTCTACTTGACAATGAGGGCGAGCACCAGCATCCTGGCTTCCTGTGCTTTTTGGAACCTCACTGGCACATACCAGAAGGGGCACCGCCACACAGAAGGGCACCATCCACAGAAAGGCAGATGTGAAAGAAAAATGTTTCTGCCCCTGCAACATGCAGGGCATCCTATCAGTACTCACTGCTGACCTTGCCCAGATTGGCCACCAGGGAACTCAAGAACAGAGGCATGAAGGAGGTCATTGACTGAGCTATTGTGGAAGCAATGGCATTTTTCTAGTGCATCCTAAAATCCTGAATCAGATATCATCTGGGTGACAACATTAATTTGAGGCTCATTTTGTTAAGCCCAATGTCAGCTCCAATATGCAAAAAAAAAAAAAAAAAAAAAAAAAAAGAGTTCCACCTCTTTTCATAAAAACCTGAACTGACCTTTATAATCAGAGAAGGTATTAAAGCTCTTTCCTTTTAGAGATAAATAACTGAAATGAGTGCCATCATTAAGAACCCACATTAAAGCCTCCCCGGACAAGGTATGAAGGACAGTGATGATGGAAACAAAGGCCATCTGTAACCCACAACACAGCACCTGGTTTCATGCCGTGCACCCGGCTTCAACACAACGGGTGCGTGGAAAAGATGAGTAGGTTACAAGCTTTGTGATGGTACCAAATTCTCATCATTTAAAAGATTCGAGCATTCCCACTGCATCTCCCATACTTGTGAAATGTAATGTCTGTTCTCATTATTCTTCTTAGAAAGAGAGGTAGAGTGACGAATAATGAGAAAATTCCCATAGAGGCAATTAATACACAACTTCCTCCTCCCTGGACAGATAACTCCATAATTATCTCTATGCTGGTTTCTCTACACACAGCCATCTCCTGCGATGTAGACACACGAAAGAAAGAAGGAAAGAAAGAAAGAAAGAAAGAAAGAAAGAAAGAAAGAAAGAAAGAACGAGCAGGAGAAATGAGCTCAAGATTATCTCCCTTCTACCATCATCCTAATTCCTACCCCACCCCCCCCCCCCCCCCCCCCCCCCCCTACTCCCCCCCCCCCCCCCCACCCCGCGACATTACTCTTTATCAACACATGCTGTGACCTCAAGCTTACAAACTGCAGGTATGGGGGCAAAGATGGATGCAGCATGTTTCAACATATGTACAGAGCAATGTACAGCAAGTTGGAAATCTAAATAAAAGCCTGGCTTTAGCATTCCTAGAATTGATGTTCTTCCCTGTCCAATGGTCATGTCCTCATTGGTGCCTTTTCTGACCTCCTTCTTCTGCCTGAGCCCCACGTTGGCTGTGACTACCATTATCCCCAACACGTGCCAGAGCCTAGCACATAACGGGAATTACAACGAACATCTTGAATGAATGAATGGGAGCCTTTTTTTCTGAAGTTTCCCCTCTTGCCTGAATACCCCCCCCCCACCTTTTATCATCTCATTAATCTCTATAACTGCAGCCATCGAGAACCAGAGGGGCCACATGCTGACACAGCCTCGTCATGTTACCGTGCCAGATCTCATGTGGTCAACAATGGGTGGAACCTGGGCTTCCTGGCACGGGGACCCAGTTCTTGTGCAAGAGCCTCTCCCTCTGGCAGTGCCCTCTTCCCAGTGAGGGTGGTCCGCCACAGCCATGTCAGGCACCAGAGGAAAAAGTCTCCCAGACTGTGTGCCCCTGCAGCCAAATCCTCCTGCGGAGAGAAGCTGTCTAGACCAAGGTCTGTCTGGCCCGATTACACAGTAAGTGCTTCTAAAAGCAACATACCCGGGGCGCCCGGGTCACTCAGTAGGTTAAGCGTCTGACTGCAGTTCAGGTCATGATCTCGTGGTTCGCGACCTCGAGCCCTGAGTCGGGCTCTGTGCTGACAGCTCGGAGCCCGGAGCCTGCTTCGGATTCTGTGTCTCCCTCCATCTCTCTGTCCCTGCCCCACTCGTACTCTGTCTCTCTCTCTCAAAAATAAAACTAAAACAAAAAATAAAATAAAATAAAATATAATAAATAAATAAATAAATAAAATAAAATAAATAAAAGCTACACACCAAAAACGTGCACCTGTGTTTGGTAGTAACTAGTATGGTTACGGCATGGTTTTAAAAATGGGATATCAACAGGAATCACTCTCAACGCATCACACGGGAAACTATCAGCACTTGGGAGCTTAGTACGCCCCAAGTTAAAAATACTCCTTTCCTCTAGTTGAAGTACAAAAGTTGAAAGAACTGCTTAAACTTCATTTTAACTCGAAAAGTAACTTCCGAAGCAGAATTAATCACTATCTTGTTGAAGGCTCAATGGACAATCACTATAAGCTCAGATGAATCTCAAAAGCTACTAAAAAAAAAAAACCACTGTGCAAAGGTCTCATAAAGCTAATGATGGGCCGTCTACCAAAGACAAGTTCTATGAAAACAGTAGACAATTTTCCAGATGGAAGAAATAGATACCACTGATGCTGTGGGGAAAACTAATAACCTTGTATTTCACTCCGTGGAGGAAAACAAAAAGCACAAGGCCCAAGATGCCTCCTTTCTCCTGGTCTTAGTCTGTGTTTGAAGCTGTTCATTTATTCATTCGACAAAAACATATTGAGCCCTTATTCTGCACCTGCCACTGTCATAGGCACTGGGGACACTGTGGTGTAACAGGGCATAACAAAAGCCTTTCCTGCATTCCACTGGGAGATATGGAAAGTAGTAAGATATTTAGCGTGATAGACAGTGAGGCATGATGGGGAGAAAAATGTAACAAAAAGTCACTGGAGACGTTTGAACCAAGGAATGGCACCATCTGACTTCCATTTGAGCAGGGTCATTTTGGCTGCTGTCAAGAATACATGGAAGGGATACAGGTAGAATAGAAGCCACCAGTCAGAGGTCACAGCGATCTCCCCAGGGAAGGGACAGTCATTTGGGCCCGAGGGGCAAAATGATAGGAATATTACTATCTGAATAGAGATATATTCAGTAATATAATATATTACTTCTGAATATATTTTGAAGGGAAGGCTGATGAGATTTGCTACTGGGTTTGCTAAATATGGGGGGAGATAGAAGGAGTCACTCTAACATTTTGGGCTGAGCACCTGGAAGGCTGGAGGGGCCTCTTTCTGCAATGGGTAACTGATGTGGAGGTGTGGTTTGAGATTCAGTTTAAACGTCTTAGGTGTCGAACGTCTAGACATCTGGGTCTATCGGGCAAGGGAGAGGATATTTGTATATTACATTCAGGTTCAAGAACCAAGATGCACTTGGGAATCACCAGCAGATAGACGGTATTTAAAGACCTTAGCCACCAAGGAAGGGAGAGTGAACAGGTAGGAAAGAGGTGCAAGTCCTGAGTTCTGGGGCTGTCCACTGTTTTATAGGTCAAGTTAAAGAGGAGGAACTAGCCAAGGAGATGGAGAAGGAATAACCAGAGAGGTGCGAGAAGAACCAGGAGAGAACAGTGTCCTGGAGGCCAAGGTAAAGAAATGTTTCAAGGAGAAGGGGATCAAGAACGTTAAATGCTGCCAATAGGCCATGCAGATTCAGAGGAAACTGAACTGAACAGACAAAATCATGTGGTCAGACTCTACAGAAAAGACACAAGATTGTAGCTAAAATACTGCCATATTTCACTGATTCTAAGACATCTGAATGCATATTTCAGTCAATGCCTTTTCATATCTTGGTTACAGTGGATTTTCTTCCTTAGTGGTATTATATTTTTAATGTTTATTTAATTTTGAGAGAGAGAGACAGACAGACAGACAGACAGAATCTGAAGCAGGCTCCAGGCTCTGAGCTGTCAGCACAGAGCCTGACGTGGGGCTTGAACTCACAAACCACAAGATCATGACCTGGGCCAAAGTTGGCCGTTTAACCAACTGGGCCACCCAGGCGCCCCCCTTAGTGGTATTTTAAAAAATGTTATGTCACCATCAGTGGTGTCTTAGGTTTGATAAAATATAAAGAGTCATTATCTTTTTAACTTATAAACTTGAACCCGCCTATTTTTTACAATACGACACAGCATCCACACTTAATATGTCAAATTCTGTGCATACCCTGCAATGTTAAAAACCAATTACTCAAGAAGAACAACCAACAGAAATCTAGAAATTCCTCCTCCTCTGCAAAATCTGCTTACATAACACCTGACCAGGTTGATTCAAGGGCACTGATTTTTAAGGATTTTTTTTTTTTTGGTTTGGTTTCTATTTGTATTTTAGCCCTCTGTGGGGGAAAACACTAATTTGTTTTCCAAAGAGCTTAAATGCAAAAGCTGTTAGTTAGATAAATTACAAAATAAAATATACACTTAAAACTAAATACCATCCCCTTAAAGCCCAGAGGAAGCATCATCAGCGGGTGGGCCTGGGGAGGACAGCAGCCTGCGATTCCCAAGGGCAAAAGCCCATCCCTGGCCACTTTGTGCACGAGATAATGCTTTTTAGGCTCCAGTGATAAGAGGCTTTTCTCCTGCAACAGTTCTTTTGGCTGCATAATCCTCAGACATCCTCAGAGGTTAAACAGATAGGTGCTGTCGGCGGGAAATGGCATTAGTGGAGGCAGAGGTGGAAAAGGCAGCGGGGTAAGGGGGGGAGGTGGAAAAAACGTCTCTTCCTGCCACTGTAAAATAACTATGGTGGGGCAGCCCCAGCGATGGAGCAAAGGACACAGCGGCCTCTTAAAATGGAACAATCTGCTCCCTTCAGCCCAGCTTCCCGGTGTTTACATTTCAAGTCTACTTCCCATAGGAAATTTGGGCTGACAGAGAGGTGACCGTCTGGAATTTTTAGTCAAGGAGGCTTGAGGCAAAGAAGGAAGGTTTCTTTGGTTGCAGCTGTCTGCTGTCTGGGGCTGAGAACACCACCAAGTTCAACAGATGTGGCTTCAGATTAGCAGGACTCCATCACCTCTGACTTATCTGTAATGGCCTTTATTTATTTATTTTTTTTACGAGAGCCCTCCAAGCCTAAGCTTAAGAGAAAAGTGAAAAGTAGGAAATCGGTGTAACTTCTACAGAGGAGAACTCATTATTGATGACAATTTTGTAGTTGTTTTATTTCAGACAAGTTGGGTTTTGCTAAGGGAAATAAAATTTTCTTAATAGAACATGATAAAAAAAAAATCAGGCATAGAAATTTAGAAGTTTCTAGCCTCAGGTGATTCATGGGAAATTTCAAAAAATCTCTCAAAAAATAAAAATCAAATACAAAATTCGTAGAACAGGATATGCCACTCAGTAAGCATGAGGTAAGTCTTTGTTGAAGCAAAGTAAACAATGGAAACTTAATGGTAACAGAAGCCTTTCTTATAAGGCTAGAAAAATATATTTACTAGTCACAGTTGTACCCCAGAATTACTCTCACGATCTTGCCTATGTCAGCACTAACAAGCATCCCGTAACATCACTTTAGGGGGAAAAAAAATGAGTCGAGTACTTATTATCAAATTCCTAACACACTTCACTTGTTCATCATTTCTGAATGCTGCATATGGTAGTTTCCATAATTCGATTGCAATGTTTTAAGTGCTCCCTGAAACCTGACTGAAGAAGTCTATTGATATTGTTCAAATATATCCAGGGCACGGCTTCCGGTTACTCAACCTCTGTCCCCTACCAACCACTGCAACCTTGGGGAAAGATTTATGCCAGAAACACAGTCCCAACTGGACTGCATCTGGCTGCTTTCCCTGGAAAGAGGATGAAGGCTATGAGAGCTGGGAATCCAAGAGACAGGTTTCCTTCACAACCCCCGTAAAGACCCATTCTCTCATACCTGACCCATCCTGAAGGAGGAACCACAATTTGGGAAGAAAGGAAACACATTTCCTAAGCCTACTGTTGGTATTCATAAGGACCTAGAACCAAGAATGATGCTCGTAAGTAACACTTAAAGAAGAGATAGGTTTTACTTATTTGCTGGGTAGTGCTTTGCTTGAGCAGCGGGGTAAGGATAGAGAACAGGATGGAAGAAACAAAACACATATTACCAGAAACTCAACCCCTAAAATATAGCTTCGTTCAAGGACAGTGTCTGAACTTTTTAAATAAGCGCACTGGCAAATTATGTCCGGGTTCTCAGGCAGCACTGTTTTCCCAAAGAACAGTCTTTACAGACAGACTGGGATATCAATCTTAGACAAATAAAGTTATGCAATCAAGTTATGCAAATAAGAGGTTTAACGACCAAGCCAGCTGAGCTGTACTTGAACTTGAACTCCATCTTCAGGTTTCAAGCCTGAGACACGGAAGCAGTTTGGTGTTTGGTCGTGGGTCATTCTTAACTTCACTGGTCAGTTTTTGCAGCGCTGAAGGACAGGATTTTGGAACGGAAGATGTTAGAGATACTTGAAGCCAAGCCCTTCATCCTACCAGTGAGCAAAACCGGGCTCCACATGGTCACAAGGTCCTTCCCTCTGCATAGCCTCCCTCCAAGCCAATGCTGTCCTACTGCACATGTCCCCTGAGCATGGTGGGTTCCTCCCCCCTCCCCCTTGCCCCAGGCTGCACTGTTGAGGCGACCACGGGAGCAGGCTGGGTGAGCAAAACTCCTTCCTCTCGGCCTCGAGAATGCTGAGAGTCACAGACTATGTGCCACACTGTCAGTTTCTTTCCAGCTCTTTTTGTTCTGGTCAGTTGGGCTTTGAGGCACGTTATGGCCACCGTTCTTAGTGTAGATTTTTTTTTTCCCTGCAGCCATTTCTCCTGACCCACAGGACTCATTAAATCTCACCCTCGATGGAGTTCTACTTGTCTTAAACATCGGATACAACTGTCCCTCCACCCTGGCCTCAGCTCTCCACGAATGCTTAGTACAGCTCAACTTACTGACCTTCCTGTGAGGAAAGAGAAAGAGAAGCAAGCCGAGCTGGCAGCTTTATCAATATTTACATATGATCTCATAATTTAGTCTTCATCAACAACACCATGAGATAGGAGCTATGTCCACATTACAGATGAGAAAACTGAGGAGAGGTTTGGTAGGTTGGCATAGTTGCACAGTCAGGACGGAGAGTGAAAACCACAGGTGAATCCACCCATCAGCCCACATCTCTCACTGCACCATGATGCCTCCCGGGACCAAGCATAGTGTTACCCACCCTGTCCTTCTTGAGTCTTGGTTGCTTCCCTGAACATAAATCTTTTGAATATGTCTCCCGCCAACCCCGACTCCCCTTCATGGGGTCACAGGAAAGGAGACAAGTGGAAATAAAGGAGAAATCGGTTACAATGATAGATTGACGATAGCCCAGGTTTCAACCTTCTGCCCACTCTTCCTCCTCCAAACAATGGAGAGACGTGGGAGAGGCAGCGGCACATGCTAGTGACCAGCTCAGAATCCAAGGCCAGCTGCGTGCCAGTCCTGGCTCACCACTGGCTTGACGTGTGGACCTTTGTCAAGTCACGTAATCCTTCTGTGCCTCCGTTCTTAATATGCTGTAGAATGGGCACGGTCCTGCCATTATAAGGTTGTTCTGAGAATTAAATGAGAAAGTACATATAAATCCCACAGAACAGTACCTGGCACACAGTAAGCATCCGATAACCCTGGTGTATTCTTTCTCTCCCTTCCTCCAAACCAGTGTGTCAATGCCAAGGCCTTACATAGGCTCCCTGAGAGCAATTTGCTTATAGAATAATCCTAGGCGAGGACATTTCTGAGTAAAACCGAGTTAAAGTCAGAGGATGTCAAGAGCAGCCAGAAAGGTGCTTGAGTGCCTGAGAAGCAGGCCATGAGGGTGTAAGGAAAGGATCAATGAAAGGAGAATGCCTCTGCCTCTTCAAGGTCAAGGTGGGAAAGTTCCGTGTATATTGCAAGAGCTTTAAGAACTTCTTTACTTTCACCTGCAGCCAAGATCTAATTCTTCTCCAGCTCCCAGCTTCTTCACCTCCCGCAGCCGGAAATCATCCAATTAAGAGGCTCAGCAAAGGTAGCGGAACATCGCCACCACCTGCAGCCCCCCAAATGAATGACCACCGAGGGACCATCACCATCCCCATGAAGGCAATCCAGGGAGACGTCCCCTTCTGAAACATGCCTTCGTCTCTCCCCCCCATCCACTTCTGAGTCCCTGTGGCCAAAGGGCTAAGTTCTTTTGCTCCCCCAGCCTCAGCCTTCAGTATCCTCACAGGCAAACAGCCTCTCCATGCTGTCATTTAAGAAACAGGAGTAATTGCTTTCAAACCCCGATAGCCTCTGAACTGAGCAGGACCCTGCAGTCCTTTGACCAGAGAAGCAACACGTGAAATATAAAAAGCACTGTCCCAGGAGCCAAGAGACTCAGCCTTAGTTTCTTCTCTAAGCCTACTGGCCACATGACGTTGGGCAAGTCACTGTTCTCGTCTGGCACTCAGTTTCAGCTTCTGTAAAATGGTAGATTAGACAAATACACACACACACACACACACACACACACACACACACACGATCTCCAACTTGAAGCTCTCCCCAAATAAAACTAAACCAAATACCTTCTATGTTACTAAAGCCTAGTCCTTGGACCGTACCTTAACCTTGGTGTTCACACACACATAATTAAATGAAAAATAACAGAAGTCAAGCAGTTTAATAATGAGTCACGTTTAAAATTTCCTCTTTTTTTTTTTTTTTTTTTTGTTTTGCCTTGGGATTCCTTAAAGGTAACCCTGGTTACAAATAGGAAGAGTTTACTTCAGACACTATAGTCCCCTACTTCAGCCAAAGTACAGCTAATTCAGAATCAGGCAGATTGACCATTGAGTTCCTTTTCAGGAAAACAAGTCAACATCTGGATGACAACTCTGAAACGGGAGATAATACAGCAAAAGACTCAACAAAGAGGGAGAAATATGTAACTAAGATGGAGACTAGCTCCTCTCCAATCTAATGTCTCTCATAGCACTTTCCCCTGAAGAAATAAGAAATGCCTGGCTGTCGAGGTGAAAGGCAAAACCTGTGGACAAGAGCTCTGCCTGGGCCTCTGAAGTACCCAGCAGGGCGCCTCGCCTATTCCCTGCAGGTGAAACCAGACTTGGACATTGCCTTTCTGGAAGCGAGATAAATTCTTTCTATAACCCCAGCCTTCCACTGATCTGTGAGTGACATTTTTTCCCTCATCCTCAAGGATTATTTTTGGATTATCCTGTAACATTTTAAGCATAGTCCCAACAAATTACAAAGCTGCACGGATCTGTGCTAAATGTGTAATTTAAGAACCCCTTGACAGGGAGAGTAATCCTCCCTGAGAACTAATAAGAACTCGTAAAAATATATATGAAAGTTAAAGAGAGTTTCAGCAGAAGTCTGAACTTATTCATTGATACTCAGCTAGACTGCCAGGGGGTATTGCCCCAACATGTGTATCCTGGAAGCTGCCTTGACAGATGGATATGACAGGTGGATATGAGCTGCTGGCCGCCCTCCAGCCAGGACGAGAGTCGACTAACTTTTCCAAGGCAGGAAAGCACTTACCAGGTATGCTCTCTGTGTCACCAGGGTAAAGCTGTTCTCAGGAGTTCTGTTGGGAATGGAGTCCCTCGCCCATATGAGGAGACCAAGGCCTTCCTCAGCATAATAATTCAGAAATGGATGAGAGCCTTGGACACAGCTTCACCTTAGGCAATCAAGGTGACACATCTGAAGGGACTGAAAGACTCAAAAGTAGCTCCCCCCCGGCCAGTCCCAACCACGCTACAAAAATGTCTCACATGCTCTCCAAAAGCATGCACGATTATCGGCACGTTCCCCTGGTCCTCCCCAGCCACGTGTCCTGACTTAGGTGGAAATTTCCGCTGCCCTGACCTTACTCTAGGGTAAGCGCAAGGGAAAGCTTTACTGCGTGGCAGTGAGCACGCGGTCCTTCTTTGGCATCAGTTTGGGGTTAAGCCTGGCCTCTTATCTCGGCCCGGAAGCCCCTGTACTCCACTCTACAGCCCGCTGCAGGATCCATGAGGGCAGATCACACTGGGACAGACAACAGTGTGACGGCAGTGTCCTCGGTTACAGTAAAATGATCATGCAGACCAAAATCTGATGACCCTGCTGTGTTGGGTTCAAGTTTCCTCATTCTTCAAAGTTGAGATTCAAAGAGAGCAAGTCTTCCTCCCAGGATCAAGCAGCCTTTTAGTAGAAGACCCAGATCGGGACCTCAGGTGTCACAGTCCAGTGTCATTTCTGCTGCCGTGGCGCCTTCTGGGCACCGCGATCCAGCCTCTGAAGAACAAGCCCGTGGCTCCACTCAACCAGCTCATGCTTGTTGAAGGGACTGTATTTCAGATATTCTTACTCTGTGCAGCAATCCGGCATGCCTCCCTTCCAGCTCTCCTCAACACCACTATTCGGACACTGAACGAAGAAAATATTCAATGCAGCCGTGCACACTCTCAGCTTCTGAGGAAAGAAGGGGCGCGCTGCAGCGTATAGTTGGTTGTGCGTGTCCACTGCCTCGCTCGGTCCCTCTCTCCACACAAAGCACATCGTCCCCTGAGCGAACGACGAAAGGTAGGCGACCAGACTGCACCCCAAACCACTGCCTCCTCCCTCTATGGCTCTGGTTTGCCTAAGAGGCAAGATATAGCAGGTGCATGGCAGGTACCCCCCATGAGGTGGACCCACGAGGTGAGACTAAGGTCTCTTGGCAAAAACTAGTATCTATCAGGAGGAGGTGGAGAAACCCTGGAGTAATTTTTCAGCAAAATACAGGGTAACTGCCACCTTTTCCTTGCCCCCCCCCCCCCCCATATCCGATGGTCCTGTTTTATAACTCAGCCCTTCAGCAGTCAGACTGGGAAATAGTTGCTGCTAAACATAAGGTGGAACACTGAGGCTAGAATTCAAGCAGCTGTCCAAGAAGAACCAGACTGCTTCTCCAAGCCATACAAGGCACCGGGAGGCAAGATACAAAAAGAAGTGCTAAGAGGGGCGCCTGGGTGGCTCAGTCGGTTGAGCGTCCAA
Source organism: Panthera uncia (assembly GCF_023721935.1). Classification (NCBI taxonomy): domain Eukaryota; kingdom Metazoa; phylum Chordata; class Mammalia; order Carnivora; family Felidae; genus Panthera; species Panthera uncia. The sequence continues at coordinate 15,345,860 of NW_026057580.1, forward strand.
CTTCGGCTCAGGTCATGATCTCCCGGTCTGTGAGTTTGAGTCCCGCGTGGGGCTCTGTGCTGACACCTCAGAGCCTGGAGTCTGCTTCAGATTCTGTGTCTCCCTCTCTCTCTGCTCCTCCCCTTCTCACGCTCTCTCTCAAAAATAAATGAACATTTGGGGCTCCTGGGTGGCTCAGTGGGTTAAGCGTCTGACTTCGGCTCAGGTCATGATCTCATGGTTTGTGAGTTCGAGCCCCACGTCGGGCTCTGTGCTGTCAGCTCAGAGCCCAGAGCCTGCTTCGGATTCAGTGTCTCCTTCTCTCTCTGCCCCTCCCCCACTTGTGCTCTGTCTCTCTCTGTCTCTCAAAAATAAATAATAAATAAAAGTAAATAAATAAACAAACATTTAAAAAAATTTATTTTAAAAAAAGCTGCTAAGAGACAACACTATGGTATACATCAGGGGCTGGCCAACTAGAACGTGCAGGACAAGCCCCCTATTTCTACAAATAAGATTTTCCTGGAACACAGCCACGTCCATCATTTACATGTTGCCTATAAGGCTGTTTTCATCCCATAAAAGCAGAGCCGAGTAGGGGCGCCTGGGTGGCTCAGTCGGTTAAGCGTCCGACTTCGGCCCAGGTCATGATCTCACGGTCCGTGAGTTCGAGCCCCGCGTCGGGCTCTGTGCTGACTGCTCAGAGCCTGGAGCTTGTTTCGGATTCTGTGTCTCCTCTCTCTCTGCCCCTCCCCCGTTCATGCTCTGTCTCTCTCTGTCTCAAAAATAAATAAACGTTTAAAAAAAAAAAAAAAAAAAAAAGCAGAGCCGAGTATAGCAACATAGACCTTATAACCTTCGAATGCTGAAATACGTCCTAGCTTGCCGACCCCAGTAGAGCGTAGAGAAAATATTACCATGGAAAGGATAAGTCCATATCTAAATATAAAGCCAATAAGGAGCCTTGTTTGATTGTCTATGAGGCTTTCTGCCATTTCAGAGAGCACTGCCTCCAGCAGCAGATTAAGTAAACCAAGAAGGAACCATACCCTGCATGGAGGGAAAACCACATTTCCAGTAAGCTCTTTTAAGGTAGCAGTTTTGACGCTATGTAAGCACAGCTGCACGCACTATAAAGGAGACTCGTGGCCATTATTTCTGTGACTGAGTCAGGAAACAAACCGAGAGACTACCAGAGATGACAGAAGTGACGATGACGAGTCACTTCTCGACCATCCTCATCACCGCCCTCAACGCTGCCAGCACTTACAGACCACGGGCCACATGGCCGGCAACGTACTGAGCGCTGGGCACACACTCCATTCACTCCCACAACAAACGATCTGTTAGTATGATTCCGATTCTATACACATGGAAAACGAGGCACCGAGTGGCTAAATAACTGGACCTTGATCTTGATCACACAGCCACTAAGTGGAACCAGACTCCAGAGACCTTGCTCTGAAGTGCATATGAGAACAACTTCTTTCTAACCTTCTAAACAGAGGCCCGGAGAAGTGAAAGGTCTTCACTGAAATGGACAGGGAATGGCAATTCTAGAATTTTAGAACCCAGCTTTATTGCTGTCATTTCCAGGGTGTAGTGTAGTGTAGTGTTGCTCTCCTCCCCAAACCCCTGGCCTCCACTGCCTCTGCTGCTCTCACCTCCGACCCAACCAAGGGCCGCCTCCCACTGGCTTCCTTGCTTGAGGGCACCCACAAGACTAAGCCATTTGCATTCTGCTTAAATGCAAGCACCGGGAAGCATTCACGAATTAATTCCCTCTCTTCACGTCACCCAGCTCTCCAGTGTCCAAGAGCCCAAGTGTTCCACATTGAAGAAGCATATCAGATGGAGGAATATCAGCAAATTTTGTAGCTGGTTTTTGCATATTTTAAAGCACTACTGTCACGAAAGCTTCCTTTAGCTCCGAATAATAACTCTTGGTATCTACGGCAATTTCGTGTAAAGAAGCCACCTTAAGATCTTTATGTGAAATCCACACCAAATATGATTATGAGCCAAAGGAAAAAAATCCAATATCTGAATTGAAAACAATGCAACCTGGAAAAGGATTCGGTAGATTAATTAGTTCATGGTTGCTCTAGACCAGTGTTATCCAATAGAACTTTCTATGATGGAAATGTTTCAGAGCTGTCCTGTCCAATCTGGCAATTACTAGCTACATGTGGCTATTGAGCCCCTGAACGGTGGCTGGCACAACTGAGGTACTGATTTTTTTTTTTTTTTTTTTAGTTACTTTTACCTTTACGTGCAATAGCTCGGATGGCTACCACACGGGCCAGCTGGACTCCGGACCACCCGTCTGAGGGCCCTGTGCTATTGCCCAGGCCTGGGGACACACAATAAAACCCAGTGTCTGCTCTCTAAGAACTTAGAAACAATGTGGGGAGACAAACCACATAGACACAAATAGTTAAACAGTGCCAGACAATAAGAGCAAAAGGAGTTAAGAAATAGCATCTTAGAATCTAGTTCTACAGAATGAGTCCTTTACCCTTTTGTTGCGAAAGAGTTGCTTGAGAAAGAGTGCACCAGCCGCGTGTACTATTGTTTTTGCAGTCAATTTCTAGGAGATGCCGCTGTCCTTATATGTCATGTGCTTGAAGTAGCCACACCAGAAGGGCTCACTGTCCCTGGCCAATGCTTACTGTCTCCCCGAGACACAGAACTCAGAAGGTGCTAGTCAGGAGCCACATTCAGTTTAAACGAGATAAATCCACTTCCTTGGTCTCTCACTCTTTTATTCCTCATTTTTCTCCATATCCTGAAGTCTGAGAGAGAAAGGAAATACGATCGAGGAGAAATACTGTCCATTTTTTGTTCCCTTTATCACCTCGCAGAGCCTCCTGTCTGTATTCTCCTCTCTTATCCATAGAAGCATTTTTCGGGGTGACTTCCACTCCCCTCCCTGCCTTTCAAACTTCCCCTTCCAAATCCCTTGGACAATAGGTTGCTCGGGATCGCAACTTCACACTTTTTGCAAATAGCTAAAGAGAAGGGGGAATAAAGGAAGGAAGAAGAGAGAGAAGTGGGAATGGAGAGAGAAGGGGAAGAAAGGAAGGAAAGGTAACTAGAAATGGCCCATGAAGGAACAGCCATGAGAGAGCGGCGACAGATTCCCGTCGTCAGTCATCCCCTCAGCTACAGTTCTCTCTCTTCCATGGTTACCAGGAAGGGAATAGAGAGACTATTTTGAGACCATTTAAGCCTCTCACATTGCAATGTATGGCCAGTTGTGCACAGGCTAAATTTCACTATCTTTGCTTTTGTGCTTTTTGTGACAAAGCAGATCAAACAAAAACTACTGTTTCCCATGTGACCTCCCAATGAATGTGAACCCACACCTCTCTTCATTTTAAATTAAATGGAACATTTTGGTCCCACCATTGACCCATTACGTTGGGGTTATACTACAGAAAGAAGGAACGTTTTTAAAAGTGACAAAACGATGACAAATGGACCATTAACAACAGACATACATCTTGAGGACACTCATGATGCAGTAAAAGAGAGTGACATAGATTTTTATGTATAAAACTTCTGGGGCGTCTGGGTGGTTCAGTCCGTTAAGGAGCCTACTCTTGATTTCAACTTGGGTCATGATCTCATGGCTCGTGAGACTGTGCCCCACATCAGGCTCTGCACTGATGGTGAACAGCTGTTTGGGATTCTCTCTCTCTCCCTCTCTCTCTGCCCCTCTCCCGCTCCCGCTCCCGCTCCCACGTGCGTGTTCTCTTTCTCTCTCAAAATAAATAAATAAATTTTTTAAAATTCTGAAGGGACTTCTAATTCTGTTGCTGCAATAGACGCATTACAGGAAACCACAGTCCAGACCCAATCAACCAGACATAAAATTGCTACGACTTCAAAAAGGAAGTATACAAGTACCACAGCACCTTCGGTCTTCGAACCTCTTGGCCATATAACATCTCATCTGGTGTTTCCAACACTAGGATTATGTGAACGCAGGATTGCAGTTTGCAGGAGTTCAACTTTAAAACCCCTAACCTGGGGCGCCTGGGTGGCTCAATTGGTTAAGCGTCCGACTTCGGCTCGGGTCATGATCTCACAGTTCGTGAGTTCAAGCCCCGAGTCAGGCTCTGTGCTGATGGCACAGAAGAAAATTAAAACCCCTAATCTAAGTCCATAGTAGGTAAAGAGGGGTGAGTGGGGCCAAATAAAGGAGAGGCTCTTGTTGGGAAAATGGATGGGAACCAATGGCCCCGCGTCAGAGTGCTGAAGGTCTATAAGGCACTCAGGATCACAGCCAGGGTTGCTAAGGTAGGGAGAGATAAGTGACGTCCTACATGTACATGATCGCTTATAGAGCACGCCCCAGGGCTAGGTGATTTTATCCCCTCTCATCCTCATGAACAACTCATTGTGAAATGGGTGAGGATCACAAAAAGATCTTATTATACAGGATTATCTGCTGCCCAGAACTCACTGCAATCAGATCAACAAGGTATTGTTTCTAGAGGCCTCTCTGAGCCCCTGGGACGGTTATTAAACAGAACCTCGCTTTGTAATGGGATTTTACCTGGTTGGACCTTTGAGAATAGCAATTTGGAAAGAAGAGACCTTCCTTAGGTCTTCACACTTTTTGCAATATAAACATTGCAATGCAAAAACCTGGGGGAAAAGTTTAAATACGGGAAGAGATCATTGTACCCGAATGAGACTACTGTGATTTAGCTGGAAAAGCATAATCCCGAAGTACTGATTTGAATGCAGGAATTATGGTTTTATTTGACTTGGCACTTCCATTCTTTTTTACGAGACAGGAGATTGTTTCAAGGACACAGGCATGGGACACAAGGGCACGGGACACAAGGTGGTCCTAAGAATGCCTAAAGGTCACTGAATTAAGCTGCTTTCTACCGCCGAACCAGTTTTACTTCTTCAACTCTCAGTGTTCTCAAGAATTCTGACAGCTATGACCGAGATCTAATCTGTAAGTGCAACTACTACAGAAATGGAGTCACTTTTTTAATAAAGTAGGAGGAGGGTTCCGGACACTTATGGAATCCAGCAAGATGTTCTTTGCTCGTGTTCTCCTAATTAAATATATCAGAACAAGTGTCCTGACTGGCCATTTAAAGGGCAATTCAATGAAATAGCTGATCCTAAACCGATCCTGGACCAGAGGAAAAAGGTACACTATCCATCAAGGGCTTTACTGGGTCAACTGACAGCACTGGAATATGGGCAGTGAATTAAAATACTGTATCCAAAAATAAAATAAATAAATAAACCCAGGAGCTCTTGATAACGTTAAAAATAAATAAATAAATAAATAAATAAATAAATAAATACTGTATCCATGTTAAATTTATTAAGTTTGAAAATGACTAAGTTTTTTTAAAGAGAGTATCCTTGGGGCGCCTGGGTGGCTCAGTCAGTTAAGCGTCCAACTTTCAGCTCAGGTCACGATCTCACCCTTTGTGGGTTCGAGCCCCACGTCGGGCTCTGTGCTGACAGCTCGGAGCCTGGAGACCGCCTCCGATTCTGTGTCTCCCTCTCTCTCTGCCCCTCCCCTGCTTGCACTCTGTCTCTCTCTGTCTCTCAAAAATAAACATTTAAAAACTTAATGTATACTAATGTACCTAGGCTTAAAGGGCCATGAAATGACTCAGAAAAATTATTGTAGGCATGCACATATGTATATAGGTCTTCCTTAACTTGTGATAGGGTAACATCCTGATAAACCCATCGCAGGTTGAAAGTATCATTTAATACAGTAAGTGGAAAATGCATGTAATACACCTAACTCATTATTCTCAACTAAGAGAAAAATACACCTCACCTATCAAACATCACGGCTAAGCCTAGCCTACCTTAGACATACTCGGAACACTTACATTAGCGTACAGTTGGGCAAAATCATCTCACACCAAGCCTAGTTTATAATAAAGTGTTGAGTACCTCGTGTAATTTACTGCATACTGTACTGAAAGTGAAAACCAGAATGGTTATTTGGGTACATCAGGGTTATAAGTGTATTGGTTGTGCACCCCCGTGACCGTGTGGCTGAGAGATGCCTGTCACCCAGCATCATGACAGAGTATCATTCTGCACATCACTGGCCCAGAAAGACCAGAATTCACAATCTGAAGTACAATTTGGAGCGAATGTGTATATGTATCACTTTGGCAACGTCCGTAATGTCAAAACACCTGAAGTTGAACCATCATTAAGTCGGGGACAGTCTGCATATATACACTACGTATTATGTAACACTATTTTATATATATTATATAACATTATGCTATATGTAACAAACTCGTCTGTGTTATGTCACAACACAACACAAAGTCTGTATGTAATTTTATATAAAAAGAGCAAATAAGCAAAAGGACAAAAGTTAACCACCGGTCGATCTGGGCACAGGTATATCGGTATTCTTTGTACTATTGCCAATATTTCCATAAGTCTGAAATTATGTCCAAATAAAACTACGTTTTATGAAAAAGGAGGGGAGAATTAATTGAAGACTTCCTTCCCCAGCTGGGTTGCCTGCAAAGAGACATCTTATTCAAATCTATGCAGGCTCTATCCCAAACAGGATGTTCCCCCCAGTCTGATTTTCACTCAGACTAGCAAAAGGAAGCAAAATGAGTTTTGGGTTTGTTTTTTTTTAACTTTCCCTAAATTTCTGATTATAAAAATTGCATGAGCTTATTATAGAAAATTCGGGGAAAAGAACAGAAAACTAATAAAGAAGGGGAAAACAGCACTCAAACATTCCACTATACCCCACCAAACTGGAAGAAACATTATTTTTATTCTGGCGTATTTCTTTTCAGTCTTTTCCCAACATTTTAAGAGAACCAGGATTATATTGTGTAAAGTGCGTAGCCTGGGTTGGCTATGTTGTTTTTCTTTTAAGCTAGTGTAAACATTTCCCTATGTCGCGGGTAAAAAGAACAACACCTCATTAAATCGTCAATGTCAACACTGTATTCCACTACATGGATATGCCATAATTTACTTATTCATTTCCCTAAAACTAGGCCTTTGATTATTTTCAGTTTTTATTTATTACACAACATGCTGAGTTAAAAGTTTAAGGTCTTTGGGCTCAAATCTTTTTTTTAGTATTTCCGCTCTATGCCTTTATGAGAGATTCACAAAAACTGAATTACTGGGGCAAAGGGCATAAACATTTTTAAGACTCAACACAGGGGTTCCCGGGTGGCTCAGTCGGTCGAGTGTCTGACTCTTGATTTCGGCTCAGGTTGTGATCCCACTGGATTGAGCCCCCGAGGATTCAAAGAAAGGGAAGTTACTACCACAAGTTAAAAACTGCACTCGTCACATCAAACTTAGCTGCTGGGACACGTCCTGTTAGCTGTTTTTAGCCTTCGAAAAAAGGAAAAACTGAAATATTCTACCCTGTATCAGCACACACTGACCACTCGGTAGAAGACACAGGGTCCAGCTTCGGATGATAACCAGTAGAGTAAGCTTTGGGTGTCTATAATCTAAAAGACTTTCCTATCCTCCTGATAGAAATGGGATCCTCAAAACACAAGGAGGGGAAAAGCACTTGTGAGAAAGTGACAGGAATCTAAAAGCAAGGTTCAGATTCAAAAAGGCAAACTTAACGAAGACAAGATGGGTTTTTCGCCCTCTATTTTTCCAGCAGCCTCGTATTGTAGAAGCAAGGGACCTAACAGTCAGGCGATATGGAGTCAGTCCCATCTGGGCTGAACAAACAACCAGCCTGGGTCAAGGACACAGCCAAACTTCCCTGAACTCTATCTCCCCGCTTGTTAAATGACACGGTTGAACAAAGTCCCTAAGGGTCATTCTCAGGTCTCTGATTTGTCAACATTCTCCTTTAAATGTGCCGGGGAGAAAAGGGCAGAGTGGTTATTGTCTGTGAATGTATTACGTCAAATGCGGACCACCTCATTTTTCATAGCACAACTAGAGCCAACAGCACATGGTATACAGTAGCTTCCAGAAACTTTGCATTTCCCACTCCTTCAGGCAGCAAGGACTAAGAAAGGACAGGCATGGGGATCTGTGAGCAAGGAGAAAAGAAGGCTCACCATGGCCATTGCAGTAGTAGATCCACTTCTCCCGGTTCTGGGTTGGGGTCATGGATTTCTTCAGCCCTGCCTTTTCCACAATGGCGCTCGGATCCTGCCGGGGCCCCTTTTTCAGAGTCCTTGAGCTTTTCCGGATACTGCATACCACTATCACCACAAGCACCAGCAGCAGGAAAAGCACAATCATCCAGGGCAAATGTTCATTGATGTCAAAATGCTTGTGTAAATTCTGTCTGGGGTGACCCCTCTTGAGGCCTTTGATGGGCGTGCTGGACTTCTCCCCCCCCAGTGGCCTCCATGGATGGCAGCAGCTTCAGGATGTGTCTGTGGTGGGGGCCTTGCTGGTGGTTGACTACCTGGAGGTTTGGGAAGGTCTGGTTCACGCCTTCCTCACCCCTCGCTGAGCTTGTGTTGTTGGGGACTGTCCCTTCCTGGATGCCACTCGGTACCTTTGGTCTAACAGAGGCAGAAGAGCTGGATTCTGTTGAGTTCATGCCTAGAAAAAAGGAGGGGGGGAGAGCTTTTCTATATTTGGGGATCTGTATATTCCTCCTCTTCCTGTTCATCTTCAAACCAGGCCAGATAACGCAAGATGTGAACTGTTGGAGCTTAAGAGTAATTTATACTGCACGTTTTCGTAAGGACTCTAACGGCACTTTTACGTGGAAGGTAAAAACTAAACCTAACAGCTAAACTCACTTCCTCATGGCAAAACCAACAGCATCCTCAGGGACCCAACATCTGAGCTTCAGGGCAGCTTCTCCTACGCTTCACGTTCAGAGCAGAGCCATGAATGTTCAGGGTTCTAGTCAACTCTTAATTGTGCTGATTATTCACAAAACTAATCTAATTCCTTTACTCCTCCTCCTCCTTTTGACCATTTCAGGATACAATGGTAAAATTGAGACTATAACTAAGGTAGGGAAAAAGAGCTCAAACTCAGTTCCAAATCCAACCAGGGAAAGCTTTGGTGAGAAAAGTCAGTGAATAAAACAAAGCAGGACTTAGCATCTGCTATTAATAGATTAGTAAATTTTGGGCAGCTTAGTGGACTTCTTTCAGAGAAGCTTGCACATACTCCTGGTGTGAGAGCCAGGGATTTCGAGTCCCAAGAGACAGGACCTAGCCTGCATCCTTCACTGAGAAAACCTGGACAGTTCATTTGAGCTCTTTGAGCCCATTTCTTCATTTCAAAATGGCGGTTGTGAGAAGGCCCTCCTTACAGAGTTATCATGAAGGTCCAGTGTAATCACACACAAAGAGTATGCTAGAAAGCACAGCTCAAGTTGGCTATCATCTCATGAAAATTAATCAAAAAGGACTTGGAAATAAATAATAAATTTTATATTCTGCCTGACGTCCAAATCCTAACAACTAGGATACTTGATGAAGGGCATAAAGTTAAAATAATTGGAAAAATTAAACTTATAGGCACACCTGGGTGGCTCAGTCGGTTGAGCGTCTGACTTTGGCTCAGGTCATGACCTCACAGTTTGTGGGTTCAAGCCCCATGTCGGGCTTTGTGCTGATGGTGTGGAGCCTGCTTCAGATTCTCTGTCTCCCTCTCTCTCTGCCCCTCCCCCAGTGGCTCTCTCTCAAAAATAAACATTAAAAAACTTTTTTTAAAGAAAAAAAATTAAACTTATTATTTTCCAAATGTGAATGCCAGTTATGTTCAACATGCTACAAATGTGCTTGTTTCCTGAAACTTTTCTTTCTCCTTTTATGCCCCAACTTGTTTCTAATATTCATCCTTCCCTTCCAGGCATCATGGTATTTTCTCCCCTTATCCCTCCTTCTTTCCTTCTGGCTGTATCTATCCAGGATTGATTCCATGTTGGAAAACTGAGTCTGGATGGAACCTTGAACATCATGTATTTAACAAGTTTGAAACCAAGGCCTGAAGAAGTGACTTACATAAGGCCACACACTATCTTTATTTCTCTCGTTCTTATTTTTAAACTTGATGTGACCTAGTTTTTAGATATTTGATTCCCCCCCTAACAGAAAACCTGAGTCTAAATGTTTCTAATGCATGCAAAGAAGCCAGATTAAATTAGCCACGAAATGGAGGCCCTTCCTCAAAGGGTGACTTTGGAATATACAAAACGGAGAAAACATCCTCCGTACAAGCCCATTTTCGGTAGTTCCACTGGGTTCAAAACCTTTTTCAAATAAGTAACTCATGAGGTTAAGTTACCTTTGGGAATATAGGTGGAGGAAGGGACTTCATGGGATTCCATGTGCTCCGGGTATGAAAAGATGGCTGTGCCAGGGGAAGGTGAGGTCGTGCTGGAGGACGAAAGTGTGCCACAGACGTTGTCTGCTTCCTTGGTCCCCGGCTTGATCACCACCAGGTTCTGACTCAGACAGTCTGTGTATGCTTTGCATTTCATCACACTAGAAGGCACATCAGAGAAGGTACCCCGAGCACACTGCTTACACCGCACGTCCTCGGTCTCTGTCCCTTTCTTCCGCACACCCCAACCCACAGGACACACCGTATGGGGGGTGCAGGTACCATTAAACTGGAACATGCCAGGTGGGCAAGTGCATTCTCGGTCAGTCAAGGCAGCACAGGGTAATTTCTCAACCATCGGCCATGGGCATGGCTGACTACAGTCATGGCATTTCTCTATGCCATTCTCATGCCTGGTAAAGGTCCCCACAGGGCAGCTACTACAGACACGCAGGCTTGTGTTGGTACAGTGCTCGGACACATACGTTCCTGCCGGACATTTGTCACAGGTTAGCACCTGGCCAGTGGCACGGTCCACATGGTGGTATTTGCCAATGAGATTTGGGGCCTTCTGTTCTGGCTGAGCTGTGGTGGTGCTAAGGAATCCAAGCTGAAAGAAATAAAAGGGGAGGGAGAAGGGATAAAAACCAAGAAGGTGTTAGATGGGAACAGAGGAGAAGAAAGAAAAGAACACCACAACCACCATCGCTCCCATTAGAGATCCAACCAGTCCCATAGCCTCTTAACACTACGGCAGCAACACAGTAGGAAGAGACCAAGACTCTGATTCCATCCTGAGGCCTGATTTGGTTTTGTTGCGTGACCTGTGCCTCAACTTCCTTCTTTTTCTGTCTGTAGTGACATGAAGTTGATAATACCGCTCAAATCGATTACAAAAAATCAACTGAGAATATGAACATGAAAACACTTTGTAGTTCATATTCAAAATGCTGTATAGGGGCGCTTGGCTGGCTCAGTTGGTGGAGCTTGCAACCCTTCACCTGAAGGTCGTGAGTTCAACCCCCATGGTGGGCATAGAGCTTACCTAAATTTTTTTTTCAAATTAAAAAAAAAAATTGTTTTTAAATGCTGTGTAGAAGTGAAAAGTCCTAATGCAAGAAGAAACTAATTTCCTGAATAGTTGTCTTCCTTCTCGTGGCCCAAATGTTAAGTTGCCATTGCTTGGTACCAGGACAAAGCAACTGAGAAGTATGACGGCGTCTATTTAAGCTACTTCTGCTTATGGTACCAGATTACCCACATGGGGTTAACTGATAATGCATGATTTTTTCAAAGCTTTTCTCTATGCAACGCCAAACGTTCTTTGGTTTTGTTTTATTTGCAAAACAGAGGCAGGCCCTTGGCATTCTTAATTTGCTTTCAACAATAGAGTCGATGCTTTTAGATGTACATCCTGTTCTGCTCAGCCTCTGAAGACCATGGTTGCGGGAGCATGGACCTACAGACACCTAGGGGGTCCAAACACAAAGCTGGGTCCAGCAGGGACTCAACAGATGTAAATTTAATTCATAGGACGGAAACTTCACCCAGCTAGATTTTACACTAGCTTCCAAACTGAAACCTTCAGAGAAAGTAAATTATATTTGTGGTACTAAATCTTGAGGTCCTTCTGAGAGGGGAGAAAAATATTTAAGAATGAATATTAAGAGAGAGCTTTTCTGCATGAATGAAGGTTGAGAGGGTCCAACAAGAACGTTCCCACTGCCCTCCTCATAATGAAGAAAGGTCAAGCGTCAAGAAGATAATGGCTGCCTCAAACTACCAGATACCCATCAGGGCAATTTCCTTCTAAATTAAAACCAGTAACTAGGAGAATGAAAGCAGAATTTTTTCAAAAATTGATCAGAATTCCTGTCTCCTTAGCACCCTGCAACTTAACCCAAGATTCAGTTCCCCTCCACTGCAAAATTTAACTAATTGAATCAAAAGTATCATCCCTTACTCTCGCCCAGGGCCACCTCCAGTTAAACAACCATACTGAAAACAAATTTTTAGCTTGTGAGAATCTAGTCATCGTTTCTTTAATCTGAGACACACAAAAAAGAGCTAGTGGTTGATTTTTCTTGGTAAGAAACTTAACTGCAGGTTGGACTGTGAAGAAAAAGAATCTCCTGCTTAATAAGGATAAATTCTCTACTATCATCCCCTTTTTTGCTTCTGGCTTTCTTTCCTTTTCTTGGTCATTCTGTTTGCAAAATCAGCCCAGCCACACTCTTCTGAGCATTGCAGACGTATTAGATTGAGGGAAGAAAGCCCATCACCAGCGTGTGGAGCCCAAGTTCCATTTGTCAAGCACATGAGGACAAATCTCGTCCCCATCTCCTTGACACTAAGGACCGACCCAAGAGGTCGCAAAAGTGGCCCTGCTCTGTGTTGCTCCAAGTTCCTTTATATGTAGCTTCTAAGTGCAAAAGCGCTTCTAGATGGACACAATGTTCTGGAAGTTTGAAAGATGTATAAACAACCCAAATGGCAGGTTATTACACTTGTGTAAAGGAGATAAATCGGAGAACGTACGGGAGATCTGGCCAGAGAGTGGTGGTCAGGACAACCACCACCTTGCTGTGCAACGTATGGGCTCTGAGTCTGGCGCCTACCTGTGCAAGGCTAGACAGTCAGCCAGGCATCTACTCCAGGGTGGCTCTGCAGAACAAGCATAGTGGTGAATAGCAGTGTGTGTGTGTGTGTGTGTGTGTGTGTGTGTGTGTCCAGGCGTGGGGTTGGAGCTTGTCTTCTATAGCTTCACTTCACTTCACTCCCCAGGGTGCACCCTTCTCAGGGATGCATCAGCCCCTGACTACCGAATTACCAGAGGTCCCCACCCCTCTGGCGGCACACGAAACCCATTTCCAGATCCCACTGCACCCCCGCTCTTCGCCACTCATTAAGTAGATGTTTCAGTTCTCTGTTCCTTTAGAATAATTTGTCAGATTTCTAACTGAAGCAAAGCTCGGGGCTCTTTAACTGCATTATACTAAGTAACCCACTTTATAGACAATGGGGCTCTAAAAACGGACCTTTCAATTACCTCATGTTACAGGAGGCAATTCTGGCTCCTACACACGGAGTTAACAATGATGCCTCAGCATCTCACCCGGACTGAACGCTAGAAATGAGATTTGTGCAGAACTAGGCATCTTGAACGCACTGGACAAACGTGCAGTGAAGACCTACTACGTGTATACGAGGCACCATGTCACCGGCTGACAACGGAGCCCTGTGAACTCCATTCCAGCCCCATGCAGTGCACCTTCTAAAGCAAGGTGGACAGAAACAACGAATTACATCAGGTATTACTTAATTCCAATTGAGATTACTGCTAAGGAGAAACACAGAGTCCCGTGAGGGGGAGGTTAGCACATGCTTCCTAGCTCAGGGATGTTATGGAAGTGTTTGGAGTCGTTCCGAAGAACAGAGAAGCAGAATTTAATTCTGCACAGGGGGAAGGGAGGGCGGATTAGGCAGAGGGGGCCCCACAGCAAAATTCTGAAGCAGAGGGGCGCCTGGGTGGCTCCATCGGTTAAGCGTCTGACTCTTGGTTTCGGCTCAGGTCATGATCTCACGGTTTGTGGGATAGAGCCCTACATCGGGCTCTGCACTGACAGTGCAGAGCCTCCTTGGGATTCTCTCTCCCTCCCTCTCTGCCCTTCCCCTGCTTGCATGCTTTCTCTCTCTCTCTCAAAATAAATAAATAAACTTAAAAAAAAAACCTGAAGCAGAATAAAGCTTAGCTCAAGAACGAAAAAAGTTTAGGTGGCTCTACGTCAAATGCAACACAGTGGCCATAGTTAAATTTGGAGAGGCTCTGAATTTTGATCGTAATTCAAAACGCAATGAGAAGTCACTCTGCATTTATATGGGGGGGGCGACATATAATCACATTTGTGAATAAAAAAGTTAACTGGCAGCAGAGTAGAGGGGGAAAGTGGCTGGGGGGAGAATGGATGAAAAAAGGTGAAAGCCAAAGTGAAAGTCAGGGGTGGCTGGGATTAAGGGGGTGGCCATGGAAAGAGAAGAAGGCAATGGATTCGAGAGGTCAGAGCAGCTACATTTGGTGAACAATTACCTATGGAAGGAGAGAGAAAAAAAATCAATCATCTTCATATCAGACTTGAGAGCACCGTTCTCGAGGCTGCCCCTGAAGCCAGGAGGGTGCACCTGTGGGCCATGGCAAGGTCAGGAGGTAGGGCTCTGAGCTCCCCATTTCTGCCCCAAACACAGCAGCTCTGATTTACCAATTTGCTAAGGGGGCTGGGGCTCCGAGTAAGAACTCATTTGAAGGAAGGATTACTCCTAAAACAAGTTTGCAAATCACTGCACTTGAGGGACCTCTAAGATCTCCTCCAATTCCAAAGTCAATGGCAAAAACCCATCTGAGCTACAAAGCTGGAGGACAGTCCGTTGAGTATCCGACTCCTGATTTTGGCGGGGGTCATGATCTCAGGGTCGTGAGATCGAGCCCGGAGCCAAGCAGGTGTGGAACCTGCTTGAGATTCTCTTTCCCTCTCTGTCTCTCCCCTGCCCCTCCCCCCACTCATACTCCCTATTAAAATGAATCTACTATATAAGTATTGTCAGCCTGTGGGAAGACCAGACCTGAATAAGAAAGGATATGTGCACTAAGGTTTAGAAAACAGAAGACGTGTTTTTGTCCGGGTTCTGCCTTAAGATCAGTTGCACCTTGCCTCACGTGTGTGTCAAATTAGGTACGTTGTACTAGATCCTATTCAACTCTAACCTTCAAGATCATATTCAACTCTGTCTGTGGCTATAGGTCAAGTTCCACCTCCTCCACAAAGGCTTTACAATTACTCCTATGTCTAGGATTCCAAGCAGATGAGCAAGCTCTTCATCACATTTCCTGTTTCTAGTCTTCATTTCGGTGACTAATTACATCTTGCTGGTAATGTTTGTTGATGGCCTCATAAGTGTATATATTTATCTTCCCATAATGATTATAAGCAGCTCAAGGCCAGGGACAACCACATGGATTGCATTTCCTTCCTTGCTGAACCACTTCAATAATGACGACCATGGAAATCATAAACAGAGCAACCTCTGAGCCAGGGGTCAGCGAACTAAATCGCACATGCTACTTATTCTTGTAAATAAGTTTTACTGCAATGCAGCCATTCATTTAGGTATTGCCTATAGCAGCTTTCAACTACAAGAGCAGAGCCGGCTAATTCCAAAAGAGACCAGATGGCCCACAAACTTAAAAATATTTACTATCTGGCCTTTTACAGGAAAAAAGCCAACTAATACCTGGTCTGAGAAGTCAAAAGAAATGTCAAAAAACGCAGGGACCAGGAGCCCACTCATCGGAACCCTCAGACCTTCTCTCAGTCTAACAATCAGTATTGAGTTCTTGGCTTCCTTTGTTGACACACACCAAATCTGATCCATTTATCCCCTGCTTAAAACAATAGTTTCGAGGGACGCCTGGTAGCTCAGTCAGTTAAGCAGCCAACTCTTGGTTTTGGCTCAGGTCACGATCTCACAGTTCGTGAGATCGAGCCCCGCATCAGGCTCTGCGATGACAGTGCAGAGCCTGCTTGGGATTCTCTCTCTCCCTCTCTCTCTCTGCCCCTCCCCTGCTCATGCTCTCTCTCTCAGATATATATAAACTTAAAAAAAAAAAAAAAAAAAAAAACCTCAGTGGCTTCACATATGACTTAGGATGAAATGCAAAATCTTTCACAGAGATCGGACTTCCTCTGCAATATCATCCCTGCCCTTCTCTTCCTAATTTAAATCAGGTTTCACGTTGTCCCCTCCCCTTTTTTCCTATGAAACCCATAATTTTGCAGTGGTACATCTGTCAAGTTTAGGTGTGCCTTCCCACCTGGACAGGCTCCATGAGGACAAGGATAGAGTCTGTTTCACATACCGATGCTAACGCAAGCCCTCAAGGCCTGTACCCGATTCATGACATACCTGACGAGTGTTTATTGACTCAATGAGTGGATGTGCAGACCATAAACAATTAGAAGCAACAAATTACAGTGTGATGGTACAGAAGCGGCTGCTGGAGCACAGGTATGAGAGCCAACGTGAGAAAACCAAAAGGCCTCCACAATGTAGCCATCAGATTCCAAGTCTGGCAGCCTTCGGTGGGCGGGCACACAGTCTGTTTCACCTCCAAAGACACTAAGGACACATGACCGTTTTAACAGAACCATGCCTGATGTACAAGAATTACGTTGGGCGGGGCGCTTGCGATGACAACCGGATGTCACGAAGAATTTAAAACATCTCTCTTCCTTTTATAAAAAAAAAAAAAAAATCACAGTAATGTGAGACTTGGACTTGTGAGAGGTATAATGAGATTATTCTTCAGAAACTATGTTCCATCCTAGTCGAAACTTCAGTTCTTGGGAAATTTTCATTTATCCGGGATGCTGATTTTCACCGGCCATAATGGATAAATAACCAAATGTCAGTGTACCAACCCTCACCGTACAGGATGTGGGAGTGCTATAAATGCTTAATGAGTAGCCAAAAGGCAAACCCCAGGATAAACCAAATTGCAAAAGAGGAAAGAGGCAGCTCCAAAATGACCAGCTGTAAAGGCCCCCAAGGCTGCCACACTCACCTTGGTGGCCCACATCACACCGGTCCTGTTGTCACTTCTCCTCTAGGGCACTGGGATGAGATTGAGGACCAGAAGCACCCAGATGTGCAAACATAGGTCAGATTGCTGATGTTTATAAATCTTGAACAAGTCTTATCCCATGACCTCATCCTTCAAACCAACGGGAAAGAAAATCCCCTGCGGTTTACCTGTACAATGTATTTATGCCATTCTTGCTCTGGATCAAATTCCAGTAATTTTTCATGGAAAATGAGTAAGCTCAAGGCAGTGACAGACTTCTGCCTATTCACAATGGGCAAGCAGGAAGACTGCTTTTGAGTTTGCTAGAGAAAATGTTTAATGGCACGTCAAACTATTATTTTAAGAGGGATCTCAGTTACTGTGATACTCTAACAAAGACAAGGCAAGCAAGTTATTCCTGAGATGGTGACCATAAAGCCTGCCAACTGATGCTCAAAAGGCAAAAGCCAGGCAGAGCTAGGCACCCCCAGAATTTCTGACCATTTTATTATGAGAGTCACATCAAATTTATAAGAAGCAGACATTGCTGGGAATTCTCCAAATTTGAAGAGGAAAAAGAACGGTATGAAGAGGAAAGCTGCAAGGACAAAGCTTCCACAAAACACAGATCTGTTCCCAGGTATGTTATATAAATTTGGTCAGCTTCTTGCATTCCCTATTATCTACGCTGCCTTAAAAAGGTCTTCTGTTGCTAGGGCAAAAGCAGGGACTGCTGTTAACGTCGGCGAATATAAAGAAACACCGAGGCTAGAATGTGCTGACTCCAGGGCTGGAAGGAGGCGAGCTCAGGGCATACTGGGAAAAGGAAAAACACAGGCACAACTTAACCCAGATGCTGTCTGGCCTGGAACCTGCAATGCAGAGGAGTGCCCGCACCCAGCACTGAGTCCTTGGACCACAGATTTCAGCTCCTTCCATCTAGGCCAGTGGCTAATTCCGTGGGCCAGGACCCCCGCCTACATGGGGAAGCCACATTATAAACAAGACAGTGGTCAAGGTTTAGGGGAAACACTTTTCTGCGCTCCCTGAGCATTTATAGAATCCTCATATAAACCAAGGCAACACTAACAACACCAGCCAGGGCAACGGTCCCGGCAGGAGAGCATAAACAAGACCTATTTTAGCCTGGCGTGTGCCCTGCAGGCTGGCTCCACCAGGTCCCGGCTGTAGGATCTTGGCGAGTGACCCAACCTGTGTCTCCGTGTCCCCATCGGTATAATGGCGAGAACTACTCTCCCAAGACTGTTTTCAGGATTCATTGTTAATACAGATAAAGCGGGTATAACACGCGAGACACAAGTCAGCCCCCCGGATATTTTAGTTATTTTAATCATCACTCCTTCTACTTATCACATTACTACATGGTAGCTTCATTCCCTTGGGATTAGACAGTCTCCTAAAACACCCCAATTAAAATGCAAATGTCCAGTTCCTGAGAAGTGCATTAAAGACACCAGATTTTAGAGGCGTCTGGGTGGCTCAGTCGGTTAAGCGTCCGACTCTTGATTTCGGCTCAAGTCAAGATCTCAAGGTTCGGGAGTTTGAATCCCACAGTGGGCTCCACACTGAGAGCATGGAGCCTCCTTGGGATTCTCTCTCTCCCTCTCTTTGCCCCTGCCCTGCTCATGCTCTCTCTCTCTCTCTCTCTCTCAAAATAAATAAAACGTAACAAAAAAAATTTTTTTTAATTTTAAAAAGACACCAGATTTTAGAAAGCTGTAATCCTAAAACATTCCCTACTAGCCTTGGAGCATGCTACAAAAAACAAAAAACAGAAAACAAAATACCGAGTGCACGGTGAGGAGTTAAGAGACAAACAAGGGCCAACTGACACTTCAAAAAAGGTTTAACGTGTAAACAATACATAGCAAACGAGAAAACACAAGAGAGGAGAAAGGATTTACTTTCAATAAAGTGTACTTCAGACAAACGGAGCAGCAGAATTTCAGCAAGCATGTTCCAGAATGAGTTTCCCTGACCTGGTCCAACAGGATGCTCATGCTCTCGGGTCTGAAACTCGGGGGAGGAAACTCCCGCCAGTCCCCTGCTTTTTTATAGCCCAGTCCCCTGCTTTTTTATAGCCCACGAGCTAAGAATGATTTTTACATTTTAAATAGTTGCGGGCGTAGGGGGGTGGGGGTGGGGGTGGGTGGCTGGGGTGAGAATCAAAAGACGAATACAATTTTGTGACACATGAAAATTTGAAATTCAAATTTCAGTGTCCACAAATCCAGGTTTACTGGAACACAGCCACGCCCATTCTTTTAGGTATTGCCCAGAGCTGCTTTCAAAGCACAAAAGCAGAGTTGAGCGGTTTCCACAGAGACCACATGCCCCTCAAAGCCAAAAAAACACTATCTAGCTCTTTACAGATAAAGTGTACCAACCCCTGGCCTAAAAGTTTAGGAAATACTCCTGATGGCAGCCCTCCCAGAGGCACAATTCATATTAGCCTGCTGTGGCTCCAGGAGGCTCCGCAGGAGGGCTGCAGAAAATAGTGACTTCGCTGAATCCGGCATTTCCCAAACTTTTTTGGGAACTGGCCATACAATCCTTCACTCACGCAAGATGGATGAACACCCCGCAGAACACACTGATGCAGTTTCCACCACCAACGTGCTGCTCAAGACCAGAAAAGTCAGCTAACCTGACGTTAAAAAGATCAAGCATAAAATTCAAAGCCGTCAGAATAGTCGGTTGAGCCCGACTGTAAAGAGATCCATTTCTGACTATTAAAACAAAACCAATGACAACCAAAGACACTCTCGGACACAAAAAAGAGGAGGTTTAAGAATTCACTCACCTAAGTTTTTGTTATTAAATATAATGTTAAAAGTAGAACATAAAAATGTGGTGTGCCGTACACAGCTAACAAAAGCTTATAACCAAAAATGTAACGAATGAATGCAAACGAGGTTAACATAAATTCCACCCAACAGCTGAGACAGAGGACAACATGAGTAATTAATTACAAAGGTAATTATCACATGGACAAACTTATGACACCCTAGCAATTACCGAAATGTAAACGTGGGCAACCAAGGACCCTTACATATCTATATTAAAGCCGCATAAATAAATTAAAATGATAAACTCCAATGTTGGCAGCCTTGTGGGATAGAAGGCACATTTATAGTTCCTGGTGGCACTTTAAATTAATTCAGTCTTTCTAAAGACAAATCTGGCAGTATGCAGCTAGAGCCATAAAACGGTTCATTCATTTCCCGTGACCCAGCAATCCACTTTGGGGAATACACCCCAAATATACCTCACTTTTGGGAACAACCCAAAAGAAAAAAGAGCGGTTGGTCTGTACAGAGACAACTTCATCAGTGCTGCTCGCTTGCAGAACAATGCCAATAACCCGAGCGTCCACCAACGGCAGGGTGGCTCAACACATGGCCAACCGGAGGAGAGACGGCTATTTAAAAATGGCAGGCGGGAAGGCTTGAACTGCATGAACCACAGGCACCTCCAACTTACCAACACACATCCAAACTTTGGGTTCCCGAGCCCACCCACCCCTCCCCCAGCTTTCCCCTTCAAAGTAGTCAGACCACCAAAGACTCCACTCAGGAACCAGGGAGTCCGGCTTGATGACCGAGTGAAAGCTGTCATGCTTTCCTTCAGCTCCTGCCCCCTCACATCTCATGGTCAGTAAACCCTCTCCAAAATCTTTCAAATCTATCTAGTAATCCCCATCTTCCCTTCCACGACCCCAGAACCACAGTCTTTCCCCTGAACTAACTGCAAAAGAATCCAACTGGCCCTCCTGTATCTCCAGGTCCTTCCTTCCTTCCTTCCTTCCTTCCTTCCTTTCTTTCTTTCTTTCTTTCATGTTTATTTATTTTTGAGAGAGAGAGAGAGAGAGAAACACACAGAGCATGAGCAGGGGAGGGGCAGAGAGAGAGGGAGACACAGAATCCAAAGCAGGCTCCAGGCTCCAGGCTTCGAGCTGTCAGCACAGAGCCCGACACGGGGCTTGAACCCACGAGCTGTGAGATCATGACCTGAGCCGAAGTCAGACACCCAACCAACTGAGCCACCCAGGCGCCCCTACAGGTCCCCTTTCTAAGCCTTACTCCACAGAACCGCCAGAGTGATCTTTAAAAGAAATCTCATTAAGGGGCGCCTGGGTGGCTCAGTTGGTTTAGCAATTGACTTCAGCTCAGGTCATGATCTCATGGCTCGTGAGTTCAAGCCTCTCATCGGGCTCTGCGCTGCCAGCACAGAGCCTGGAGCCTGCTTCAGATTCTGTGTCTCCCTCTCTCTCTGCCCCTCCTCCACTTATTCTCTCTCTCTCTCTCTTTCTCTCTCTCTCTCTCTCTCAAAAATAAACATTAAAAAATTTTTGAAGAAATCTCATTAAAATCATATTACAAGGTTGCTTACAACTGTATGCCCAGCGACATCCTGACACGTTCACATCTTTAAAGGGCTTGTCCAACCTGACCCCTGCCTGCCTCTTCAACCTCAGCCCACATTCCCTTTGCCCCTACTCGCCGAGCACCAGCTGCAATGGCGTTCTGCCTACACTCTGAACATGTAGACTCTTTCCTACCTCTGGACCCTTCTACATGCTGTTCCCTCTCACTGGCATCCTCTTCCTTGTGCTCTTTCAGAACATTGCCCTTCCTGTCTTCCCTAATAAACTATGAACCCCAAAAGGGAAGGAGTAAAAGGCCACGAAAGGCCTTTTACTATCACACCCAAAGTCTAGCAATGCCTGACATTTTGCAGTGCAATTTAGCAATGTGTCGTAAATATTTATTAAATGAAGGAAAATGTCTCTATCAGATAAGATTGATGCATAAAGGAAAGCAGGATACAAGCAAGTATGTATACATTAGTTTTAACTATTCGTAAATGTGTGTATATCAAAGAATAAAAATGAATTGGGAAGAGAAATCCATACCCACTTGGTTCCTCAAGTCTGCCAATTTGCTTAAGTTTAAAATGTCCTTTGTTAATAACTCAAATACCCTTCAGTTGTAGCTCAAAGTGTTGAGATGCAGCTCAAGACCCAACTACCCTCCAGCCTGTCTAGAATGAATGGTTAGTTTAGAGCGAGATCCTGGACTCCTAGAAGTAAAGGAAGAGCAAAAAGTGAATGATAACCAGTTAAATTATTCTGGAAACCTGTTACCATTTGCCTTTGAATCTTTTCCTCCCTCCCCGGCCCATTTCTCTTAATCCTGGTGAAGCCAACTTGGCCGTACCTAGGATGAAATCAAATAATGGTCTTGTCTCAAGAGTTCTTTGAGAAACCAGAATTCCAACCTCTTTCCCAGAACCAATGGTTAAACTTCTCCTCATCCTTGGCCTTTCTCTAGTCTACTCAGCATCTACAATCTAGGAAGAGATATGTTTAAAAGCCCGCTTAAGAGAATGCTAAAAGTGAGTGTCAGAAACCACACACAAACACATGACTTACGGGACCATGCAGACCATGGAATTCAACCAGTTTCTAAGAGACCTGCAAAGTTACTGAAGTAAATACTACTAACAGATGAGGCAAACCCATGCACTAATCCTACACAAATAACCAGGCTGGCAGCGAAGAAAACCCTACCAGGTCCTCAAGTTCTCGGGAAAAGTGAGTTAAAACTACTTGCTAAGCAGAACCTATGTCACACCGTTACTCACTAAGCAAATATTTGTCAAAATGACCCAAGGCGCAGGAAAGCAAGGCATCCATTCCCTAGTTATAACATTTCAATTTGCAAGAATATCTTTCCATCCTAACCATGGCACCATCGACCGTCCACTTTCAGTCCACACACACACACACACACACACACACACACATACAGGTTGCTCTTACTTTATAATCAGCTGTTCTGGCTAAACTTCCTAGTGCCATCACAGGGCAGAATGGCTTGCCAGGGAGAAAGGGAAATGTTCGACTCTCAGGTAAAATCATTCCCTTAACGAGAAACAAAATTCCAATAAATGAAGGTTACTTGTTCCCTACCCACAACTTGGCCGAGAAAGCAGTGTGTATGAAGCCACAACGGCCTAGATGGGAATCCTCTCTCTGCCACTTGCCAATTGCTTGACCATAACTTCTCTCACACCTCAATCCCTTACTTATAATATGGGGCTAATGCTACTACATCACGGACTTGTAAGATATACTGAGATCATTTGTAGAAGGTATTCAACACGATGTCAATGGTAATGTCAATAAACAGGAGCTTAGTAATATCCACATCAATGATTAATATGCACAGTCATTAATATTCCTCCTCTCTGGGCTCTCGGTGCAGAAGCCTTCTTGAATCCACAGCTACTCTCATTTGATTCCGGGACTCACGGACACAAGCCTCTCCTGCCTCCTAAATCCATTAAACTCAGGTTCCTTCTCCCAAAACAGATCTGCATACAGCTCCAAGCGGATGACCCACCAAGCAGTTCTGGTGGTGAAAAGGCAAATGGAAAATGATATAAGATCGGGGAAAGAGCCCTTGCTATGACATAGCTTACAAAGCCCCCTTACTTCTCTGTTGTTTTCCTTTTGTTCTTTACTTTGCAACAAAGCCTTAGACAGAATTTCCAAATCTCCTAAATTTTGTGTAATGTTAATTTATTTTTGAGAGAGAGAAAGGGAATGAATGGGGGTGGGACAGAGGGAGAAGGAGATACAGAATCCAAAGAAGGCTTCAGGCTCTGAGCTGTCAGCACAGAGCCCGACGTGGGGCCCAAACTCACAAACCACGTGAGATCATGAACTAAGCCGAAGCTGGATGCTTAACTGACTGAGCCACAGAGGCGCCCCCATAATTTCCAAATCTTCTAAAGAGGAGATGGGGCTATAGAGGTCAGTGTCCTGACCACCCACCTATACCCGGCCCACTCTCACTCTGCTTGAGCTCCCTTGGAGCAAACTTTCCCTCCACTGCAAGCATCGGACTCTACAAGGCCAGGATGCTGACCGGGGTGGGGACAGCCAAAATCCAAGGAGAATGGACCATTCCAGGAGGACTCTCCACCCCTCAGGAAGAGTGAGGTCAAAAGCGTAAATATCCGTGAAACCACGGCTTTGAATCAACAGCCTGAGTATCAGTGAGCCTCACCTGTCTGCAGCCCCAAGGTTAGGACACACTCACTGACACCTGCCAAGCTCCTCCCTGGTTATACCTCTGCCCGGGCTCCTCTCCCCTGGACTCAGGCCAGGAAACGGGAGGTGGTAGGAAAGCCAGGTGGCAGCAGAGAAGCCAATTTCAGACTCTTGTTTATTTTTTGGTACTTGACAAATACAAACACTCGGACAAAGCCAGTATTTATTCATGATCTAGCACCCCTCCCCAATTCCTAAAGAATCAAAGCTCAGCAGCTGCTACCCCGGCAGCAACAAAGCCCAGTGTCCTGCTAATGCTAAACACGAATCCAATTTGGGGGAACAAGTTGACTCCTATTAAGGCTTCTGTTTTCATTCCATCAAACACATATATCCGCGCCTGATGGCCCGGACTGAACCTGCTTCAAATGGTCATCGGGCATATGCCCAAAGGCAATGACATACCCTAGGCTCCTCCAGTCACAGAGCAGAAGCATCTGAGTTTTCCAGGAAGTTGCCAGTGACTTGGCCTCAGCAGAATTTGCCAGGCCTGTTTGGGGGGGAAGAGGGTCAACAGTGTTTAGTGTTTACTGGAAAACAGACGTTGCCATTTATGCAGTGATAAGTCACTCAATTCATACTGGCTCCTAAATAGTCTGGCGATCTATTTCCCGGCATCCATCAATCAATCGATCGATCGATCAGGTTTACCCAAGCCAATTATGTGTTATAAAGAGCGGGTGGAGTACAAAACCAATTTGCAGCTTGTCAGTGGAGTCACCAACGACTCACTTTCACCCCTCACTTTCACAGATGGACTCAAAGGCAGAGTTGAAGTGTGATGTCTCCACATTCTGATCTACAGTGCAGAAAGTACACAGACCACCTGTTAGAGAGCCCCTTAAGCCACGCCTACTTGCCTCTATCCAATAAGGCATACCTGGAGAAAGTCACCTTCTTCAACCTGTCCTGGAAAAGAGGGCATTAACTGTTTGGACCACATCCAGCTTGGGAGCCTTTGTGCAAATTTAGCCACACTAAAACACGTATAATTTCGTCAGTTGGTGATCTATGTCTATTTAGTCTCAGGTTTTTTTCCTTTAATTTAAGGTAGTGTACTTTCCACAAGGAATTTTTTTCTTGCTGATCTGGTTTGCCTGTGTATTTTATTTTACAGTAGATTTTTGTCTGTTTGTCTTGGACTGAACCTCAGGCAGATTCAGCCATATGCCTTTGGAAACAGTGCAGATTGAGAAAGCTTGATCCTATTCTACACATTTTGACAAGGGGGATGGGAGATTCACGGGGTAAGTCAGAAATCCTGCATTCCAGTACAAGTCGGCCCTCCCTATTCTTCTGATTATAAGTCACTTCCCCTACCAGTGCTAATGTAGGTTATTCTGAGACCTGGGAAGGTTTCTCTTCTGCTGGCTTTCAAACTAAACAAGCCAAAGTCACTTAAAGTAGTCTAAAGATTTTAACATCAACCACACGTTGTGTATTACTTTGAGTACATTCATCCACGGACTCCATATCAGCCCTACTGATAGCCATGTGCATTTTACATACCACAGAAACCGTGCCTGAGGAGCAAGATCCAAATCCTAACTCACCCCTGGGTTCCCACTGCCTAGTACAGTGCCTCTCTCAGAGCAGGTGCTCAGAGTAGGTTTGCTAACATGGAAAGTAAATCAATTTCCCTAATCTAGGCTCTTGTCTTCCCTCCAGCTTTCCCTTGCCACTTTCCCACTCTATGATTTGGAAGTTATATTAAAGAAAGGAGGAAATCTTTTGGATATAATATCAGCTCTGATTCAGAGTTCTACTTGAACTTGCCATCAAGTGCTTCAGGACTTCAGGCCCCACCAGACCACTCCAGGCATGCCTAGCCCAATAGCCAAAGTTAAGTGCCAAGAAGCTAGATGATTAACTTCAAGAAGCGAAGGGCAAGAGGTGACACGAAGCTAGATATCCAGTCTCAATGACCCTGGCATTACTTGGTACTTTCTAGGCCGGCACACGGCTGAACAGGCTCCTAGAACGAACGCCCCTCTATCTGGAATTCGTAATACATGCAGAATAGCAGTTTCCAAAACTTCAGACTTCATTTCCTTATCCATTATGGTTCCCTTGTCTTCTGACTGCCTCCCTGCCAACATTCTATCTGTCTGGTCAAAGCAAGCTCCCTGAGAGCAGGAGACCCCTGTGAGTGTGTCCTTCCTCCTGGGCAAGCCTTGTAGGGCATTCCTTAACAACGTCACAAACTTCAAGGCCTCACTTCTCTCCAGACTTTCGGCCTGGAACACATAACATTTCATCTCTCAGTTTCTGGTTTACTTTCCAATATCACGCCGACTCCTCAACCCATCAGAAAGAGAGCTGCAAGGAGCAGGAACACTTTCTTCCAAAGGCACTTGTGTAACTCTCATTAATACTCTGCAACAAACCAAACCACCAGTCTCAACTTTCCTCCGGTGAGCCTTCGGTTGCTACACTTCATCGTCTAGCAATTTGGAGTTGTGAAATGGGTAAAGTGGCACAGGAGTGAGCAAGAGTACGAGCCGAGGAGTCAGGCGCTGCTGGGTCCCGGCCCAAGTGCCATCACTAGTGAGCTGTGTGGCCCAGCACAAACCAATGAAATTTTTGCAGCCCTAGGTTTCCTCATCTGTAAAATGGGCATAACACCACCTGCTTTGCAGAGATGTTGGGAGTAAATGAGATACGGTATATAAAGCTCCCGACAGAGTGATTTATATATATATATGTGATATTGTATGTTATGTAGGTATCATAAGTTTTTTTTAAAGCTTATTAAAGAGATATGAGATTTTCATACAGTTAGCCTGTCATCCCGAAAAAACAGTGTCAAAAATGATGACAATAATGGGGTGCCTAGGTGGCTCAGTCATTTGGGCTGCTGACTTCAGCTCAGGTCATGATCTCACAGCTCGTGAGTTCGAGCCCCGCGTCGGGCTCTGTGCTGACAGCTCAGAGCCTGGAGCCTGCTTCAGAATTCTGTCTCCCTCTCTCTCTACCCCTCCCACACTCACACTCTGTCTCTCTCAAAAATAAACATTAGAAAAAAAATTTTTAAATGATGACAATAACAATTATAGTCATAAAAAGAAGATATTTGAAAAACTAGAGTAACTGAAAGCCATAATAAAAAGAATATTTTATTGAGTGCACTCTTTTTTAATCTAACTGCAATATGTGGGTAGAACACTAACTTCCCCACTTCCCCCACGAGTGTTCTGAGCACCTGCCATGGTTCGCTGGGCTCCAGTGCCTGGTGTCTGCCATTTTCACATGGCTAAGAACTCCAAAGGGATAAATAATCCTATACCAATATCATGAGATCATCATTTTACACATTAGCAATGCCTATCCTGAGGGCTGGGGCTTGCAGAGTGGGGATGGGAAAAAAATAAAAGACATCACCTCGTTGGGTGTTAGAGCAAAATCCCTGGTGACCCCTGGTACACCCTCTCGGTCACCCTCAGGACAACTGGGTCAACCCCAAGCCATTTCATGGACTGAAATTAGTTGCCAGGAGAATAAGGACTCTCACTTGAGTTAACATCCTGAGATAGCCTCTAAGCCCCCCTATAAATCTCATTTTTAAAAAAGACAGCTACACTTAAATTCTCAGGTCTTTCGTTGCAAATCCAGGGCACAATTTTTAGATAAACTGAGTTTAACGATTTCAGAAAAGGAGCATGGTTCTTTCTCTGACGGTTAAAGCAGTGGAGACACTTTCATTATGTGGAGACCTTCCTTTAAACACCTATCTCATGCTCAAATGTAAAATGAATGAAATATCACACGGACTTAGGATTTAACCTAGGCATGGACTGTGTGGGGCATGTAATAATCAGATATGTCAGAGGGACCAACAGGCATGTGGTGGGTAGAGGAGCAGGGAGAAATTCAAGGACTGACGTAACTCCACTGATGTTAGGGTCAGTGTTCCCATGGGCCGAGATGGGTTTCTCTCCACACCAACACTGTCAACCCAGGTCCATTGCTTGAAGAGCCGCCCATCCCCACCCCCTTATGCTCAGCATCCCTCCCACTTGTTTCAAGGATACAGATCTTGACTTTGCCATTACTATTAATGGGCAGAAAAGACGCTGAAAGGAGACTGGGACTTGCCTCATTATAAATGCTAACAGCACCAAACTTTTCTTTAGCCTCTCTTTTCCCCTTAAAACCTACACTCACACAGGGAACCAGAGCGTCTGTAGGATGAATTCCCAGGCCATAGCAACTGCAATGCCCTGGGATCTAAGAGATCTTGGCTAACCAGCCATTAAGCCCTTTTCGGGAAGGAGACAGCGAGCCTGCCTTTCCCTTACACAGCCCAGCCATGAAAATAGGCTCTTGTCTTTTGTTTTTGTTTGGGTTTCAGCTAAGAATCTCTGTCCTCCCTCCAGAGACAAAAAGACAGGCATGGGAAGCTTATGGTGGCTCAAGGGCTTGATCTCAATTTTTCGTCCACCTGACTCGCCCCCTCCCTTCTAACATTTGGAAAGGGGAAGGGATCTGGGGAAGTTGAGGATAAGTTTTAGGTCAAGGGTGGTTTCAGGCTTTGACCAGGTAAGCGAAGGAGGACTAGGTCCAGGACACGCCCTGGAGGCTGAATGCGGCTCGGGTGAAGAACGAACCTGCTCCCCTTTGCAGGGAGGGTCACCTGCCTGGCCGCAGGTAAGCGAGCGATAGGAAAGGCTGGAGCAATTCATCTTCCTTTATGTGGGTCTCTCCCCCTCCCCCCACTCAAGTGGCAGCGCGCTGGCTGGCTGGGAGCCGGCGCTTCGGAGGCGCCCGACAGCGGGTCTAGGGGTCCTTTTTTGGGCACGCAGAAACTGCGACCCACCCGAGGCGCGGAGGAGAGGTGGGGGAGGGGCGGCCGGCGCGCCGCTCGGGAAGGCACCGCGCGGACGCACCTAGGTCTCCGGCGGCCGGGGCGCACCGGAACCGCTCTCCCACTGCGGTAGCATCCCGACACGACACTGCAGCTGCAGCACAGCGGCGGCCGCCGCCCCCGGCGCCCCGCCCCGCAGCCCCCGCCCCACGCCACGCGGAGGGCGCAGCGGCCGGTGCCTGTGCAGGTGTGTGGAGGGGGTGGGGGCACAGGGGGCCCGAGGTGCGGGAAAAGCCCCGAAATGCGCAGGAAGCCGGGGGGCCACCTCTAGCGCCTCCTCCAGCGCAGCCAGACCGCGAGGAAAACAGTTCGCCTTCATTCCAGAGTCCCGGCTGAGCCCGGTGGCTCCCCCAGACGACCCGGGTACCTTCCCCTCGGCCTGCACGCTCCGCCACCCCCACCCCCACCCCCACCTAGCCGGGCGGACCCCGTGCCCCCCGCAGCCCCGGCCCGGGGACCCGCCCCGCTCCCGGAGCGCGGCGCCTTGGGCTCCCGCGCGCCCGCCGCCCCCGGTCCCCCCGCGCGCTCACCAGGAGAAAGGAGCCCGCGATCATCGTAGCTCTAGCGACGCGGCTGCAGGAGGCGAGGGCGGTGCTGCTGTTCGCGGAGGTCCCCATGGCTGAGCCCGGGGCTCGCAGAGGCGCCCGGGGCGCGTGGCCCCCTGGCAGCTGGAGTCGGCGGCTGCTTCTGCCCAGCGCCGCATCCACCGCCGCCTCCCGGGCCGGGAGCCCATCTACCTCCAACACCCCATGTGCACTGCGGCAGCCGGGCAGCCGGGCAGAGGAGGGAGGCGGCGAGGGAGGCTCCGGGGGCGCTCAGCACCTGCCCAGCCGCGCGGCCGCCCGGGCGGGGAGAGGCAGCGGCGGCTGCAGCCCGCGCCTCCCCGTGCTCTCCTCCGACAGCGGCTGCGGAGAACCAGGGAGGAGGGCTGGGCGCGAGAGAGCAAAGGAACAACTTCCCATAGCGAAGCCTCCAGCCACTGCCAACCACCCTCCACCGCTGCCCAGACCGGCCGGTGAGGGACTGAGTCGGGTGGCCGCCGGGCGCGGGGACACACGTGGTGGCGCCGAAGGGGCGGGGGATCGGCCCTTTGTGATGTCACCCGGGAGGAGGCCGGGCTCTTTGTGCGATCAGCACCGGGAAGGCGTTCCAGGTCGAGCGGGGAGGGAGAGGGTGCCCCTTGGCGTTGGCTGAAGGAATTGCAGCTGCTTTTTGACCCGGGGAAACCGCGGCGAAGGTATGCCCACCCCTGGCCCAAATTTACTTGTTTTTTCTAAGACGATTCTAAGTAAACTATTTCTGCGACAGGCGCCCATCTGTGGTTTTTGACGCAGTGATCAACAACAGCCAAGCACCCTAGAACACGTAGATGAACTGCGTGCCAAAAATATACCAGTGAGTTGGTTCTCAAACCTGGCTGCGTTTTCGAATCACCTGAAGAGTTGAAAACACACGTATGCATGCCTGATCCCACCCCAGAGATTCTGATTTAATCGAAAATGGGGTGTGGCCCGAGCATTGGGATTTTTAAAGGTTCGCCAGGTCATTTTACTCTGGAGCAAACTCCGAAAACCTCTGGGCTGATGAGCACAGTTAAGGAAACCCAGACTAAGGGTTCCAGACTCAGAGTCTGTGGAGTTGGGTCCGTGGGTGGTCTTTGTGAGGCCTTGGAAATCCTTGAGATGTGTGGGCAGGTGCATCTTTCTAATTAAAGGATCCAGTGTTTTGAATCAGATTATCACCGAGATGAAAAATATTTCTTCCCCCCCCCCCCCCCAAAAAAAAAAGTGTTAACATTTTGTAGTTGAGTTTCAAATGCCGTTGTGGGCGGGTAGAAAGGAAGTTAGTTAGCACAGTGCTTCAGAAGTAGGAACAGCCAGAACGTTATCTTGGATAGTTAACATCTACATTTCTGAATGTGAGATACGACCCAGCATCCCTTTCTTTGGAGGGAGTTCGTCCCCTGACTGTGACCACCTTGTCTGGTACCATGGTGTCCATCGTCTAGATACTGACTGCTCATAGAATACTGTATTGAACCTGCCACTTTCACTCTGTCGTCCTCATTTGTGAGCCCTGTGGTGCTGGGCTTGTTCTAGCTTTCCTTGACCCCTTCTAGTTCAAGGTACACACTTTCTCAGTCACCTGCTTCAAGACTCCCAGTATCCCTGAAGATAACCTATTAAAACAGAGGTGTGAACTATTCATTTTTTGATTGACATATTTGTGCTTTGGCCATTGTTCTGTGCTCTCTTGGAAGATGATAAAAAGATAGATAGATAGATAGATAGATAGATAGATTCATTCCAATCTCTTATTTCAGACATCTGTTGGTAAAGAAAAGGATTATCCATAAATATTAAAGGGGGGGACCATAATGTGTAACCTCTGGTGAAATTAAAAGAACGTGTAGAAAATATTACCACTCAATATGTAGTTTGGGGAGAGGGTAATGTTTGGATTTGAATGTCTCTAGCTATTTCCAGAAGTTCAAGAGAGTGAGGGTTATTTATTGTGTCTCCATATATAAAGGTTTCAACTATTTCTTTAAAAACTCAAAGGACTGGTCAATATCATCATGTTTTTTTAAAAAGTTACATGGGTGTAAAAAAATGGGGGTGGATGGGTGAGAGTGACAGCCCTTGTTTGTTAGCTAGTTCATGTAACTCCTCACAACTAAACCTACCTTACTCAAAGCTGGAGCTGATTGATTTGCTTCATGAACTTGGGCAAATTTCGGGTTTAGGTTTTGGGTTACTATGCAGGTGTAAGGAGTCCTGTCTTAACTGTCTCTCTTCTTAAAAGAAGTTTGAATTGTGATTTCACCACTCACAAATTTTATCATTTCCCGGTGTGGTATTGATCACATCAAGTTGAAATTAAATATCCATTTTGAGGGATGAAAAATTCACTCAATCCTGTTTACTACTAACATTTAAGTAAATGTCCCTCTATAGGAGTCATAAGTGGATTATGGATAATTTGAATCTAAATGGGGTGTGAAACTGTTACTTTGAATTAAAATATATGAATGATCTTATTTCACTTCGTAAAAATTCTTCAACTATTAACTCATTGCCACATTTTCAGTATGGTCACTCAGATATGTTTATTTTCTGGGAAAGGATGGAAATCCAGTAACCCATAAGGATTAGCTTTGTCATATTTCTGCCACATCACCCTCCAACTCCCATCTCCTCATACACATCCCAGCTTTGGGCTTTTTTTCACATTTCTGCCATTGCTACACATTTCTTCTAGGCTTCCAGTTTCAAAATCATTGTTGATTCTTTTCCCTCTGTTAGCACATTTCCAGTCAATCTGCTTCTTCTATCCTCTTATATATATTTTTTCCATTTTCTTTGTCTTGCTGGCTAAACCCAGATTATATATTTGGACGCTGGAGAAATCACCAAAACTACCATCTTGCCTTGAGTTTTGCCTTATACTGTTATTTATCCTGCACACCTGGGGCGGTTCTAATAAAATTCCAGTTTTCAAAAAGGTGAGCATGCCCAAAAATGCGAGCACCCAGTTTTTATAATGAAAATAGAAGTGGGCCGCATCCTGAGTAGTGTATGGCCAATATCCTGAGCTGATCCTCGGTGAAGGAATGGCAGGAATTGACAGGAATAGGTGTGAGCACGCAGAAGGTACAAGAATCAAAGGAAGCCAGGCTCAGAGAAAGAGCAGGAAACTTGTCTAAGCAACAGCAAGATTGTTTCATTGCAACATGTATCAAGTATCTATTCTGTGTCAGGCGCTGTTGGGTACTGCAAAAACAATACTAAGTGATCCTGTCTGAGGCGTTCACAGTCTCCAGGAGAAATAATAGTATAGCAGGCGTGGGTGGTAAAGATTGCTTTGTACCCCCATTACAGATGCACACCTACTGCAGGGGTCACGCGGCTGCCCACAGTAAGAGTCGACCTTTCCCAGCCTACGGCGCTCCTAAGCGTGCACGTGTCTCACATTTCAGCGAAGCAGAATTGTCCCGTGTGTCTTCTGAAAAACATTCCCATTGGCTAGAACTTATTCATCACCCCTCCCATTCAAACTTCACTAAAACCTGCTAATCCTATCTCAGTCAAGTCTGATCTGGTTCCACATCGAAAATTTCCCCCTTGCTCCTCCTCTGTAAACCCTAGGGGGTTATGCAAACCTCCTGATTGCATCTCTGCCTCTAGTTTTCCTGGACCCCCTCGGTTCTGCAATAAATCTCTTCTTCACACCCTAAGGAAAAGGAGCTTGGTAGAACCCAAATCTGATCATGCCCTTCCCTTGCCGAAAGCCCAACAAAGAACCCTCATTAGGCTCAATTTGAAGTTCAGAGTCCTAATAAAACCATTCATATTCTGAACTCTGCTTATGATTCAACTGTCACCACTGATACAAGATTGAGTAAACAGGCACAAATATGGCACACAGAGCCTTTACGTCCTATATCCAGCTCAGATTTCCATCCCCGATGCTACCAGTCCCTGCAAATCCCAAGGTCTACATACTAATCCCATTAGATCATTGTGTTTCCTGACTACTTTGTCCCTGTGATTCTTCCAGACCTTTGTTAGATGGTGTTTTCATTTCCCCTCCTCCGCTTTTGAATTCCTGTGAATCCACTCTTTAAGACCAACCTCAAAGGGTACTTCATCTAGGAAGCCTTCTGTAATGTCCTCTTTTCACCTTCTCTACCCTCATTTGAAAGATTTAGTTATTCCTTCCTTTCATTTTTTTTCCCAGGCAGCTTTGTTACAGCATGTATGACATTATATAGTTAGCTTACTTCTCTGTGTCCCCAAGCCAGATATTGAGCTCTTTGGGGCCAAAGTTGATATCTTAATCATCTTCATATCTCCATAGTCAAGGTTCAAGATATTTACCTGCCTCAGTAAATATGTGTTGAGCGAAACAAACTTGGAAAAATTTGACAAGCAGCAGAGGAGTTAACATACCAGACTGTACATTTCCTTTTTCCAAGTCTTAATTTAAACATCTTGAGTTGTGTTATTCAACAACAGGTTTAATCTTGTGTATTACTAAAGGGCCGCGTCCCACACTTGGGTTAAACATATTGTCCGCAGGCTCTGTTTCCTTCAAAAATTCATTTACCAACTTGCTGTGCTTTGGCCTAAGAAGGAATATCAGCCATTCGGCAACAGATTGCAAGATTAAGTGCATGAGCATGAGTTTGATCAAGTCTCCATGGTGACATTCTACAAAGAAGGCACTCTTGGATAAGATCAAATGGGAATAGAATTGCAAAGCAGGCACAGTTCCAGAAGCTTCCTTGTCTCTTGGAGGATAAGAGAGGGATGATTTGGAAAATAAAATAGACAGCCCTTTGAAGGGACGGCACCTTTGTCTCACTCCGAAGAGCAGGGAGGTGACTAAATTAGTTCCCTTCCCCGAAGGAGAGAATCTATAGAGCTGGGAATAGTGGGGCTCACCTCGAAATGCCCATCATCCATGCACTTTAGGGTTCCCCACCCGTAATGTTTTCATTTTGCCATAAGCTTTTTCACTCAGGGCCCTAAATAATTTTTCACTTCATGTGAGAGTTGATGAGAAAGTTTAATAATTTTATATATAATACTTAATTTTTTAATTTATGTATTTATAAATATATCATTATGTAATTTTATATAATAATTTCATGTATGATATATTTATATTTTTATATTTAACATTTAATAGTTTAATTGAAAGACAGTGGGTTTGAGGAGTGACCAGATATGGGATCAAATCTCTGTTACACCACTTACTAACTGGGTGGGTATGAGAAAGTCCCTTAACCTGTGTGAGCTTCTCCATGTGTAAGACGTGAGAACTATCTCACAGTGGTGATATGAGGAATAAATGGAATAAAATATGTAAAATTCCCAGCACAGTGCCTGTCCTTTCGTTTGTACTCAATAAATCCACTCCTTTTCTCCAGTTCCCTTTTGAGAGGACAGTATTTTATAAACTACTCTAACTACAGAAAAGCTGGAAAGTGTAATATTTCTTCCTAGACACATTAGAATTTGGCGTTGGGACAAATAGAAAAATTGCTTACTCTGTTAGGATGCAAAGTGGTGTCAAGAAAGGTGCAACGGGGGACGCCTGGGTGGCTCAGTCAGTTAAGTGGCTGACTTCAGCTCAGGTCATGATCTTGCGGTCTGTGAGTTCAAGCCCCGCATTGGGCTCTGTGCTGACAGCTCAGAGCCTGGAGCCTGTTTTGGATTCTGTGTGTCCCTCTCTCTCCCACCCCGCCCCTGTTCATGCTCTGTCTCTCTCTGTCTCAAAAATAAATAAAACGTTAAAAAAAATTAAAAAAAGAAAAAAAAGAAAGATGCAACGGGACATCTGATTTCTGATCTTGGCTCTGGCAGTAGCCAGCTGTGCGAATTTGGACAATTCACTGCATTCCTCTGCATCTGTTTGGGTTTGTTTAAGCTTCCTGGTGTGCAAAATGGTAAATATGAACTAAGTAATCATTTATGATTCTTTCTACTACCAGGATTCTAATTGGCTCCCGTAGCATACTTTCTCCTGGCCGAGAGAGGTTCAAGTTCTTTAAAATCAGAAGGCAGAGAAGATTGACGAAGAGAGGATTGGGGGAGGAGGAAGTCGATGCAGATGCAGGGAGGGGTGCGAGAAGCATAGAGCCCAACTAGCTTCTGTTCAGGGTTCACGTTCAACATGCTCGTCCAAGTTGGCAATTTTCAAGTCATTGGCTTCTCCCCTTTCCTCACTTGCTCCCTCTGATGGACCTTTCATCCGCTCAGTGACTCAGTAGTTACGGTGGACATTCTCTGGCTTGGTCCTCACCACTCGGTGGCAATCAGCCTTTTTTCTTTTACTTCTGTTTCCCTCCAATCTTCTCTTTCCCACCTCCTGGGCCCCTTGGCCCTCATCAGATCACCTTGATGTAATGTGAGCTTCCTCTGCTCCCTTCTTCCCAAGCCTGAATCATTCTCTACCCTCCCTTCCTTTTCTTTCTTTACTTCCATTTCAGTGCTTGAAGCGCCTGTCCTTGGCTAGGCTGACGCTTCCTTTTAGGATCTTGACTTCACTGCTTCTGCCTCTAAAATCACAACTCCTTCTCGCCCTGCCTCTAGAAAATCTCTCTTTTCTGGTTTCCCATCCCTATAATATCCAGAGACCTTCATCCTTAAATATGTAAACCAACAAGTAAATAAGCAAATACACAAATAAAGAAAACCCGTACACTTCTCCATTTCTAAATCAACCAACACCTCTTTTTTGCAAGGACTGGGGGGGGGGGGCTGTTTTTTGTTGGTTCGTTTTGTTTCAGTGGCACCACATTTTTCTCATCCACAGCTCTGGATTCCCAAACCATCCCTGAGTCCTCCTTTTCTTTGCCTTCTCTCTCCCACCTCCCAACCCTTGCGTCTACGTTGCTGCTAAGACCTGTGCTTTAGCAAAGTCTCGCGTGTCTTTGTATGTCTTTCCATTTCTCTCTATAATCAATCTCATTGAAGTTGTTAACATCTCTGCTTAGCTGAATTCATTAGTTTGATGACTGGGCTCCTGGTCTTTAGCTCATCTCCCCTAACACTCTGACACAGCAAGGCTAAATTTGCTTCCTAAATCACAGGTTTGATCATTCCTGCCGACGAACACTCAATGGTTCCCCATTGATTGAAAAGTTAAGCATGAAAATTTCGTTTTGGACTTCAAAGTCTCTACAGTATGGCTTCATCCTCCCTTTTCTGCATCATCTTCTGCCACTCCCTTAGCTATAGAGAATAAAAACTTTTCATCATTCCTAGCACACACCGTGCATTTTCCTAAGTGATTTTGTGTCGTCCGTTTTCTCTGCATGCGGTCTCTACCAGTTGAAATCTCAGTCAAGACTCACCTTAATATTTCACCTCTCTTATTTAGTTCCATTCAATTCAGCAAACATTTACTGAGGACTATGTTCAATGCGCTAGGCTAGGCAATGTAAGTCATACAATGGTGAATGAAGGTGACTTCTGCCTTTAGGGGCTGGCAATATTATTGAGAGACATGATGTTGGAAACATACAAATGGCATTCAGATTTTCACACTCTGCCTTAAATGCCTAGCTAGGGCCTGGCACCCAGATGATGTGATGCATGTTTGCTGAATGACTAAATGATTAAGCGTTCTGTGAGATGCAAACATAGTGCAGTAGTAGAGTATAGGAAGCAAAGATTCATTTCAACTGGGAGCACATCTGAGAAGACCTCAAGAGTGAGATTTCCAGGAGAGGGAGGCCCTGCAGTGTAGTGGTTAAGATCATCGGCACCACACAAAGTTGGATTCGATGCTGTTGTTCTGAAGTCTACTTGCTTGTCAAAGGGAGCCAAGGGAGTCAGAAGGAGGCCAGCAGCCTTCTCTGTCCTGAAGATTCCCACCTTGCTTCTGGGCCGGCCCTCTCTACAGAGTCCTTTCCAGCATCTTTTCTCAGCTTCCCTGCCCTTCCCCCAAACCTTTCTAAGGTCTCTCCCAAGAGAACCCCACTTTATTTTGCATGGAAAAACCTACACATCGTAGGGAAGAAATATTTTGCTTTTCACATCCAGCCCTTTGGCTTCCTGTGTCTTGACACGGAGAACCTTGCCTTGCAATTAGGCATTTTGCAAAGCAAACAGCAGCTTTCCCCTTTTGCCAACTTCACATGAAGAAACCTGATTCCATTTATGATGAGAGCAAGGAGAGGGTTTGGGGCAGTGTAATCAGAGTAACACTAACCGTCAGCAGCATGTATTGAACATTTACCATATACCAGGCACCATATAAGCCGTTCACGTATAGTATTTTGTTTGATCTATACAACGGGGTACGTATTATTAGAATCATCATCTCCCTTGCACAGGTGGGCAAACGGAGTCTTCCCGAGGTTTTATAATTTGCCTGTGGTCACACACCCAGTCATTGGCGGAGACCGGATTTGAACCCAAGTCTTGTGGCTTCCTAGCTCACCTGCTCAGCCAATACACAGATTCTCTCACAACGGTAGGTTGTTGGTTGTAGACGATCCCTTGGAAAAGGAGATACTGCAGCACCTCTCTTAAGCCATTTTCTCAGCTTTTATAAATGGTAAAGGCAGCATTAAAAGCCTCTGACAAATGGACAGACAACTTCATCAGCAAGAGAAAACTGGATCCAGGGTCATTTAAGCAATGGAAATTTAGGTAATATGATCTCATATTCCAATTCACCACCCCACACACCCTGCCTCACCCCTTCAAAGGCCTTTGGGGTTTTCTGGATGATTGGTCTTTGCTGCCCTGCATGCAGCAACTGATCTCAGGGAAAGGGATTTTTTTTTTTTTTTCTTGAGAGGAAACTTCCCCTTCTGATTAAATCTTTTTTTGCTTTTATTCCTCACAGCACTTACTAGGTAGAAGGTTCTTACAGAGAGTGCCCCCACAGGTCTTAGTGCAGTTTCAAACTTCAACGCTTGCAGAAGTCTATGTTGCAAACTTAATCAAAAAAACATTCCAAGGTTTCAATTTTAAACTTTGTACTGTGACTACATTTTTTAGTCTTTGGAATAATACACATTTAATTTGAATTTTGGACCTAACTGAAAATGGCAAACATTGATCAGAACACACACAAAAAAATTAAAATAAAGCAGTGATTATTCAGAATTCACCAAATTGCATAAAGGTAAAATAATTGAAATGATAACACTTTCAACCAATTCGTTATTGTTTGTAACACATACGCTTTTCCAGCAATTAAATCTTAAAACCACAGTAAGGTATGGGGACATCCTATACATATTATGCCTTAGGCTCAGTTGAAGTCACTTGCTTGAATCTGAAATCATTTCCCAAGCAATGTGGACAACCAGAATGAGCTTGGAAAAATAATCATTTCACTGAAATATCTAAAGTACTTAAAGAGCTTAGTTTAACCAAAAATGTTGTCACTGCACAGTTTTCAGCCATCCATCTGCACAGCACTAAAACTAATGCTACATAAAGAATTCATAATGATGAGCACAAGGGACATTTGTATTGTAAAGTAGTTTATTTCTAGAAATGATTTATGAACAGTGTTACTTGAAAACCCATCCTCCTTACACGTCCACGAATCAGTTAAACTCTGTCTTTAACACGGAGCTGTTTACTATTTTAAAAAGTAAAGGGTTGTAGGGGCGCCTGGGTGGCTCAGTTGGTGGAGCGTCGGACTTTGGCTCAGGTCATGATCTCATGGTTCGTGGATTCCAGCCCCGAGTCGGGCTCTGTGCTGACAGCTCCAGAGCCTGGAGCCTGCTTTGGATTCTGTGTCTCCCTCTCTCTCTGTCTGCCCCTTCCCCACTCATGCTCTCTGTCTCTCTCTCTCTCTCTCTGTCTCTCTCAAAAATAAACAAAAAAAATAAAGGGGTTGCAAATGACTGTATTGGTTGCTAAGTTGCTGTCTTACACAATTTTTCTTTTTGAAGTGATTGTAAAAATGAGTTTCAAGTTAAGGCATTAAATTGTTGTTTCCCTAAAAAAAAAAAAAAATTTATCTGTTTACGAGCCATGAAAAAAATAACCACACCCTCATTTCTCTTGCTTCTTTTTCAAATTCTTCTGTCAGTGAGCTGTGACGGAAGGATATGGAAGGCAGAGGACAGAACTGAAAGATGGAGAGGCAGGGTTCAGGGATGGAGTGTTATCTCTGTAGAGCTCTGAGAAGGTTATAACTTGAAATGTCATGGGTCAGCAACTTTAGCTTGAGGGAATACTATATGCCAGATATTTTCGCAGATATCATCTCGTATTAATCCTATGAGGTAAAAATCCTTAACCATATTTTACAGATGAAGAAACAAATTACCAGAGAGACAAGCAACTGGTCCAAGCTCACATAGCCAAGTGATGACGCTAGAGTCCTTCCCAGCCCCTTGGGGAGGACACCTGTTGGTGGCAGGGACAAAGGCACAGTTTGAGAAATGCAGTGCTAGCCAGCTAAGGATCAGCTGAGATCAGAGAAGAATCTGAGCTCTGTCTCTCCCTGACTGGTTGACCCCTTGCTGAAGACAGGTCTCCAAATTCACAGTGTACATTGCCCCCAGCCATTATATATCCAAAGTATTCAGATTTTTACTTTCTCGTCGATACCTTTACTATCTATTCATTTCAAACATTGATTAATCGTCCACTATGGGCCAGCCATTTTTCTAAGTTCTGGGTAACCGACAGCAAACAAAACAGACACCTACCCCTGCCTTCTTGGAACTTACCAAGAAGCAGATAAAAATAAATACTTAAGTTATTTTTAGGGGCTGAATTGTGTCCCTCCCACCCTCCCCCCAACTTATATGTTAAAGTCCTAATCCCCAGTATCTCAGAACA
The DNA here is from genome assembly GCF_023721935.1 of Panthera uncia. Taxonomy (NCBI): domain Eukaryota; kingdom Metazoa; phylum Chordata; class Mammalia; order Carnivora; family Felidae; genus Panthera; species Panthera uncia. Next base: position 15,386,107 of record NW_026057580.1, read on the forward strand.
TGGCTATATTTGGAGAGGGGGTATTTTAAGAGGCATGTAAGGTAAAATGAAAGCATTGGAGTGAGCCCCACATGACTAATGTCTTCATAAGAAAAGGAGATGAGGGCACGACAGGTACAGAGGGAAGACTGTGTGTAAATGCAGGGAGACGGCCGCCATTTAAAGCCAGAGAGAAAGAGCTCAGAATCGACCGACCCTGTGGACACCCTGACTTCTTACTTCCGGCCTCCAGAACTGTGAGAAAATAAATTTCTGTTGTTAAGTCAGTCTGTGGTACTTTGTTACGGCAGCTCGAGCATACTGATATGGTTACACGGTATGATAGTGACAAGGCAGAGCGGAGAAAGATTGCAATCTCTAAACGAGGTGATCAAGGAAGACCATACTTGCATAAAGATCTGACACAAAGGGAGGGAAGGAGGGAGCCAAGCAGGTGTCTGGGAGAAGCAACACCCGCGGTAGCTCTGGCAGGAATGTCCCCATTGTTCTGGAGGAATCCCAAGAAAGCCAAGTGTTACAGAGCTGCTAGAGAGAGCTCAGAGAGAAAAGAGGGACAGGACCGTGATAAAACATTGGCTTTTTCCCAGTGAATCAAGAAGCCATGAGCAGAGTTTCATGATCTGATGTGTGTTTGTCCAAATCGGCCTGGCTGTTGTGTTGAGGACAGACCGTGGGGGAGCTGGAATACCAGTTAGGAGGTTACTGAAATAACCAGACTAGAAAGGGCAGTAGCTCGGACCCAGGCTGGCATCAAAAGTGCCAACTGTGTCCCACATCCTCATATCTTCTGTAGCTATAAAAACCTCAAGCACAGGGAGAAAGGACAGTTAGGTGATTTTTTTCTAACTCAGTCTCTTTTTATGCATGGATGTCTGCACTGCATTATGGTCATTGTATTTCCGTAAGATTATATGTGAATGTAGCTAGAGTGCAAACCACTTGAAAGTAGAGACTTTCCTTGCTCATCTTCGTATCATCTCATGGCACCTGGAACAATGCTTTCTGTACAGAAGCTTGAAAAACTTGTGCTTATTTAACCAACTCAAGATTAGCAGTATATCTAATCTTTTTTCTGGACTACATTACTTGACTTGATATAAAAATATGTTTGCAAAACTTGCCCTTCAGGAATTTATATTCTGAAAGGGGGAGAGGGGAGGAGAGAGAAAGAAAGCGGTGGGGAAGGAAAGAGGAAAAATTATGTAGGCTTTTCCTGCCTTGTTTTCTTCCTTCCTTTCTTTTTTTTTCTTCCTTCCTTTTCTTCTTCTCCTCCTCCCTCTCCTTGTTATTGCTTTGAGTTTGGTATGACACCCATTATAAACGCTGACACATTTCCTTAGAAAAATGTCAGCATTTTTATTAAATTCTTTTGGTATGTTTGTACTTTCTAAGTATCTTTGGAATGTCATATGGCTCCTTAAAGAATCAGAAAGAAAAGGTGGAGAGAGGAAGGGAGGAAGGGAAGTTAAAAAGAAGTGAGAGTGGGCCTTACCTACACGTTAGGCAACTTGCTAGACATATGCTATTAGTTAATCTGTGCATTTGTAAGCCACATATTTTTATCCACATTTACACCCAAGAAGAACTCCTATAGGAAGAAATGTAACTATGTACCTAAAGTTATACAGTTGTTAAGTTCCAGAATTAAGACCTGAACCCAGGCCTGCAAACCTACTCTTTGAACTCTTTTTAGAAATATATCAGAGTCCAGGTGCCTGGATGGCTCAGTCGGTTAAGCGTCCGACTTTGGCTCAGATCATCATCTCACCATTCAGAGTTCAAGCCCTGCATTAGGCTCTGTGCTAACAGCTCAGAGCCTGAAGCCTGTTTCAGATTCTGTGTCTCCCTCTCTCTCTGCCCCTCCCCTGCTCACACTCTGTCTCTCTCTCTCTCTCTCTCTCTTTCAAAAAGAAACTTAAAAATATATATGTAGCAGAGTCATGAGATCTGTCAAAAACAAAAAAGTTACATTTTGTTTTTGTTATAATTGTTATTATGAATATTTGATTTCACCTTTTCACTCCTCAATTTTGACCAGTGTAATTTTAAATTACAATTTTAAAACCTGGGGCACAAATATATACAGACATCTATTGCATTTCTGTAACAAACTATCAGAGAGAGAAATTAAGGGAAAAAATTCCATTTATAATGGTATCAAAAAGAATAAAATACTTAGAAATACTGGAAACTGTAAGACATTGATGAAAGAAACCGAAGACACAAATAAATAGGAAGATATTCATGCTCATGGATTAGAAGAATTAATGTTAAAATGTCTACACTACTGAAAGCCATCTACAGATTCAATGCAATTGCTCTCAAAATTCCAACAACATTATCACAAAAATAGAAGAATCCTAAAGTTTGTATGGAATCACAAAAGACCCTGAATAGCCAAAGCAATCTTTGAAGACAGGAACAAAGCTGGAAGCATTACACTCTCTGATTGCAAACGCTATTACAAAACTCTAGTGATTGAAACAAAAACAGATACATAGATCAATGGAACAGAATAGAGGGTCAGAAATACACCCATGCATGTATGGTCAACTAATTTACGATAGAGAAGGCAAGAACGTACAATGGGGAAAGGACAGTCTCTTCAGTAAATGGGTTTTGGAAAAGTGAATAGCCACAGGCAAAAGAATGAAACTGGACCCCTACCTTACACATACGCAAAAATTAGCTCCATAAAAGTGTATCGAAGACTCGAATGCAAGACGTGAAACCAGAAAACATCTTGAACCAAACAGGCACGAAGCTCCTCGATGTTGCTTTTGGTGATGACTTTTTGGATGTGACACCAACACAAAGGCAACCTACCAAATGGAAAATATTTGCAAATGATATATCTGATAAGGGGCTAACATCCAAAAATACATAAAGAACTCCTACAACTCAGTAACAAAAACAAAAAACAATCCAATTAGAAGATGGGCAGAGAAGGGCTCCTGGGTGGCTCAGTTGGTTAACTGTCCAACTTCCACTCAGGTCGTGATCTCACGGTTTGTGGGTTCGAGCCCCACTTCAGGCTCTGTGCTGACAGCCCGGAGCCTGGAGCCTGCTTTGGATTCTGTGTCTCCCTCTATCCCTGCCCCTCCCTCACTCACACAGTGTCTCTCTCTCTCTCTCTCTCTCTCTCTCTCTTTCTCTCTCTCTCTCTCTCAAAAATAAACATTAAAAATTATATATAAAAAAAAAAAGACAAGAGGGAACAAGTGTTGGTCAGGATGTGGAAAAAAGGGAACCGTCATGCACTGTTGGTGGGAATGTAAGTTGATGCAGCCGCTGTGGAAAAGCCAATACGGAGCTCCTCAAAATATTGAGAATAGACTTATGTCACAAGGTACCAAAGATGCTAAGAAAACATAAGGGACAAGGTCATGGTGTCTAACTCTTTGCTCCCATATCATTTGCAGATTGTTTTAACATTGGAAGAGATTTGGGATTAGATCAAGGATTTAAAATGAATGTTCCTGGGGTGCCTGGGTGGTGCAGTCGGTTAAGCGTCCGACTTCAGCCAGGTCACGATCTCGCGGTCCGTGAGTTTGAGCCCCACGTCAGGCTCTGGGCTGATGGCTCGGAGCCTGGAGCCTGTTTCCGATTCTGTGTCTCCCTCTCTCTCTGCCCCTCCCCCGTCATGCTCTGTCTCTCTCTGTCCCAAAAATAAATAAAAAACGTTGAAAAAAAAATTTTTTTAAAAATAAAAATAAAAAAATAAAATGAATGCTCCTTTGGCTGTTCTCCTTTTTTTAATTTCTTACAGCAACACTGTTCAGAATGTCTGTCTTTACGTAGCTATGGTCCTAGTTCCTACGATACCCTATGGAACGACATAAAATCAATAAAACCTTGATGATTCTTCAAGCAAACAAGCAAAAAGCAAAAGCCTAACGCCCATTTTTCCTCCTCCACATCCTCAAAGGTGAGCTCCCCAGCCCTCGGACGTTTCAGCTGCAGGAGGCAGACAGGACTGTGCCACCGCTGGTGGGGACAGTCAAGGACATCCACTCTAGCCCCTGGATTGGGAAGAAAGCATTAACAGCAATGGTGTGGAAGTCGATTTCTCAGGGGGGATCAGACTTCTCTCCCTTGCTCTATTTTGTTTCTTTACCCTTGCTTCAGTATGCTCTCAACTTGTCCTTCTAAGCTCCCACCTCCTCTCTGACCTCCCCCTGGCACCTTCTATGCTTTTGGGACCCTCTTCACCCCGTAGGCCAAACGTGCAAATCATGTAACAAAGGAAATCATAAGAGAGGTCAACAAAACTAGACAATGGAGGAGAAAGCAACATTTCTTTTCAAATATAGCAGAAAGAAGAAAATCCTCTAAAAAATCTTGACATGTGGTGGTGACTCATATATTGGAGTTTGGGAAGAGATGTGTCATTTCGACTCTCACAGAAAGGTAGAGCTGGTCCAATGCAGAGGCGGAGATCTTGAGAAGCGGTGACTTGCCCGAGGGGAGGTACGCAAGAGTCAAGGGCGAATACCGGAGGCTGTGATCAGGTATGCCTCCAGGGCATCCAAGAGGACTTCCCAGCAGAAGTGACAGAGAACAGGGCTCTGCTGAAGGCAGCTCAGCTCTTCGGTTGAGAGGAGGAGAGGGGCACCTGTCTCCCTGACCAGAGGAGAGGCTGAAGACCTAAAATCCTCCGAAAAGACCCTCCCTGGAGACCGTCCCAGCTTCATCCACCACTCCTGTCCATGCCACACTCACTTTCGTGCTGTTCCTCAAACTCACCAAGCAAATCCTGCCTCAGGGGTTTTACACTTGCTGTTCTCCTTGCCTGCCCATCTCTTTGTGAACTCCCTGGCTGCATCCTGGGCTCACAGGCCACCTCCTCAGAGAAGTTCTAATTCCTCTTTCTGAAATAGCAATCCTTGGAGTGCCTGGGTGGCTCAGTCAGTTGAGCGTCTGACTTTTGGCTTGGGCTCAGGTCATGACCCCAGGGTCTTGGGATCAAGCCCCACGTGGTACTCTGTGCTGAGTGCAGAGCTTGCTTGGGATCCTCTCTCTCCCTCTGCTCCTCTCCTGCTCATGCTGTCTCTCTCTCTCTCTCTCTCTCTCTCTCTCTCAAATAATAATTTAAAAAAGAACTTAAAATAGCAAGCCCTGTTATTCCCCATCCTCTTCCCTGTTTTATTTTTATCAGCATTTTTCTCCAACTGGCATTATTTTTTATCTTTATGTGTATCTTTATTTGTATCCTTATCTCTATCTCATTTCCTGTCTCCCCCATAAGAATGTAAGCCCTGTACTTACATGACCTTTTCCCCAAGCTTCTTAGCAGACCTGGAAAGATTCCCTTGTTTTGAGTTAGCCACACAACTTTCCCTCTGCTGTAGAATTCCATCACCGAGAGGGCGTCACATAAAAACTCTTCACTGTCAGGGCAAATGTTCCTCACAATTCACTTTTTAATCCAGTTGCATTGTCTTATCTCTATTTAACATCATCTACCTTTTTTCCCCTCTCCTTTACTAATTATCTCAAACTGAATCATTCTACCTCTCCCTCTACCCCAGTCTGTGCCCCGGGGTATGTCAAGAGCTCTGCCATAATGCTGAGGGCCCACTTCAGATTTGGGGTAAAAAATATTAGGCAGGACCTGCTGGCAAAATTGCATTTTTCTCCAGACTCATTTTGCTGCTTGGAGAAGTTGAGTTAACCGGGGATGAGGCTTACAACAGAAATGAGAGCAAGGGTGTTGAGAGAGTATACAATGGAGCCTCACAGACCGTCCAGGAATCTACACTGGGGAAGTGGGGAGATGGGGACAGATGACGGATGGTTGTGGTGGGCCGAATAATCTCCCCCCCCCCCCCCCCCCACCAAAATATCCACATCCTAAGTCCCAGGACCTGTGAATATTGCCTTATATTGCAAAAGAGACTCTGCAGACAGAAGTTAGGCATCTTTAGATGGGGATATTATCCTGGGTTATCCAGTGGGTCATAAATGTAATCACTAGCATTCTTATAAGAGGGAAGCAAGAGGTCAAAGAAACAAGCAGGCAATGTGATGACAGAAGCAGAGATTGGAGTGATGCACTCGGAAGATGGAGCAAGGCCATGAGCCCAGGAACAAAGATTGCTTCTAGAAGCTGAAAAAGCCAGGGGAACAGATTGTCCCCGCCCCACCACAGCCTCCATGAGGAACCAGTCCTGTTGACATTTGATTGCAACATTCTGACTTCAGAAGTGTAAGAGAATAAATGTGCGTTGTTTGAACCCCACCTCCGGAAGGAAGAAAGGAAGAAAGAAAAAGAAAGAAAGAAAGAAAGAAAGAAAGAAAGAAAGAAAGAAGAAAGAAAAAAAGGAAAAAAGAAAAAGAAAGAGAATTCTGCCTTCGGGCTGCTTGAGCACTGATAACTCCCAGGGTGTTCCCTGAGTTCAGTCAGGAAGCCAGTCTTCTTGAATCTCCATCACCATCCGTATCATTAGCGTCTTTGGGCTCAACATTGCTACCCCCCATGGCAACATGCTCAGGTTTACTGAGCAACTGACCTTATACCAGGTTCTTCGATAACTATTTTACATGCATTATCTAATGCCATATTTATGATAGCCCTATATGGAAGGTACCTTACTCACCCTTAATTTTATTTGGGCTTCATTGGAGGCTGTGACTATTGCAGTTTGGATTTCTGCTGAGCTGGGAACTTAATAAATAGAACCCTGACCTTGAACCTGGATCACAGCTACCCCAACTTTGGGATGGTTTTGTCGGCTGTTTAGCCAAGCAAACGAAGATATTTCATTGTGAGACATTCAGTTTCCAGAGATGAAGACAGGCACGTGTTTGGGGGCCATTATTCAGCCACCACATCGGGAAATGCAGATCAACCCAACCTTAGACCGATAGCCCGAGTCCCTCCCTTCAAATCTGGCTTTAGATTCCACATCTTGTCTCACTATCCACCCTGTACCACCGCTGCAATTGGCCAAATTCACGAGAAATTCAACAATAAGTAGTTACGCAATGCCCTAACACGAGCCAGTCACTGCGTTAAGCTCCAGGAATTCCAGATCACATGTGGTACACCCAGAACCTGCTCTCCCGTCATGGATGGGAAGCAGAGGAAAAAAACAAGTAACAGTAACAGAGCAATAAGTAAAAAAAAACACAAAAAAAGTTTGCAAATTTTAGCAAGTTCTAAAAAGTAGCAACATTTTGTGACATGGTCAGGTAAGAAATCTCTGAGGAACGTTTAAAACTGAATCCTAAAGGAAAAGAAAGAGCTAGGTCACGGAAAGAGTGTGGAGAAGGGGCACTGGGATGGCTCAGTCAGTTAAGCATCTGACTGTTGATTAGCTCAGGTTATGATCTCACAGGTTCGTGGGTTGAGCCCTGAGTTGGACTCTGCCCTCTCAGAGCCTGGAATGTTTGGGATTCTCACTCTCTCCCTCTCTCTGCCTCTCCCCTGCATGTTTTCTTACCACCCCCTCTCCGTCTCAAAAAGAGTGTGGAGAGGAATATTCTAGACATAGGGAAAAGGCCTAATTAAGACTTTTTAGAGAGTCTGGCATGGTTGAGCCACAGAAGGACGTTAAGCAAGGGAAGAGTGTCACAAGATGGCTGCAAAAGCAGTCTGGGGACAGATGGTGTGGATAGTGTAGGCCCTGGATACCATTCTAAGAGTAGTCAGAAGTCCATCGTGGGGCACCTGGGTGGCTCAGTCGGTTAAGCATCCGACTTCGGCTCAGGTCATGATCTTGCAGTTCATGGGTTCAAGCCCCGTGTTGGGCTCTGTGCTGACCCCTCAGAGCCTGGAGCCTGCTTTGGATTCTGTGTCTCCCTCTCTCTCTGCCCCTCCCCTACTCATGCTCTCTCTCTCTCTCTCTCAAAAATAAATGAAAGATTAAAAAATATTTAAGAGAAAGAAGTCCATTGAAAGGAGAATACGGTTCAAGCAGAGAATGAGAAGTTACGATGATATTAAAGGACCAACCTGTCCTCCTAACTCTGGTTACACATTTCTCCAAAAAAAAGATGGACAAAATGGAAGTCGGCCCTCAAGTGGGCTCCCTTCCCATGAGAGAGGAAACTGAATGTGGACTCACCAAGTTTACCCCGTACTTGGGAAGAGGGTCCCACATCTTCTTTACCACTCCGTCTCAAAGAGAACTTCTTTCTTTGCTGGAAACATCATCATGCTTTTTGGCTCACTATTTCTAGATCTGGGGATCTACCTTAGGGAATAATAATTAATGTAAATAAGGATTTATGTAAAAGAATATTTACATCATCATTGCCATAGCGAAAACTGGAAAACAACTTAAACATCCACCAGGAGGGAAATATTTAATTTATACGCTATACTGAAGTGGTGGAATATTATGTAGTTTATTAGGATAACATCTTTTGAGAATAATATCTTTCTACATCTTCAGTTACATAAAAATTCTTATAAAGTGAAATTAAGACAAATAGAATATTAATACATACGTATGCATATACACACATATTCTCAATTTTATTTGAAACATGAACGAAATGTAAAAATAAAAACACTCACAGTGGATATCTCCATGGGGGCTCCTTAGTTCTGTGCACTAATTGGCATTTCTTAAATACTACCCACTCCGTAGTAGGCATTATTGTGGGTTCACAACTCTCCAGGAATACAAGTGAACTCATTCCAGGTCTGTGAAAGATAGTGTACCTCTGCCTTGCAGGAGAGTGCGATGGGTAATAGAATGTTCAAGAATTCTTTAAATTAGAAACATTTTCCCTTCACCTTGTATTGCATGAGCTTCTTCTGGAGCGTAAGAAGTGGTTACATGTGCCAGTCTCAACATCCCTAATCTGGGTTGTGCCCAGAAATTTTATTAACTTCTTAATCTTCATCTGTGAAATAAAGGTGGTGGTGACAGGAGATGATGGATGTAGAAGAGGCTGGAAGCTCTACTTACCGGCATACAAAACAAGTTGCGGTTTATATGGTAATTGGAGCGCCCTGGAAAATTTGCTTCCTCCCAGATTCTTCTTTCCTTCTTGAGCAGTCTAAAATGCCACATTAGAGGGTAATTTGCTCAGCTTAAGGCATTGTTAAAATGTAAATACCCAGGGAAGTAGACTAAGCCACTCTTAGTTATAATTACTTTTTCGGGTCCTTTTCAATAACTCCAGGCTCTGAGCGTGGGCCTTGCTCTGTGGGAGAGCGAATGCACCAGGAGGCCATGCACAGCATGAGAAGGTAAGGGACAGGGAGGTGGTAAGGAAGAAATACACGAACCATTGGGAACCCAGGCGAGCGTGGCATAATAGAAAGGGCGCTGAACTAGGAGTCTGAACCTGGATTTAAGCCCTATCTTAGTCACTAATATTTATGGAGGGTCCGCTTGGAGAGGAGGTTGGTTCAACACGGCCACCTGCACAATCCTGTCTTACGAAAGAAAACTCCTGCCATCCTGGCCACAAGGGAAGGGCCCACGGACAGCTGATCCACAGGCCAGGTGGCAGTCTCCAAGAAGGGCTGCCACAAGAATTTTGTCCACAAGGAATAACTATGAGACTAAATGAACCGGTCAGTGCCTCTCAGGGAGACTGAAGGCTAGACAGAAGGAGAGAGAGTTAGCAACAGACAAGCTGAAGGTTCCACAGAGGGAACCAACAAGGTTTTTTTCAAGTTATTAACATGAGGTGATAGAAGCAGCTGGAATAGTCAAAGCAGAGATCAGGAGGAATGGGGATATGGCAAGGCATACCCTTAAGTAGGAACTTAGAGTTCCTGATGCTGAGGGCATGGCCAGATGGCCTGGATTTGGTGCTGATTCAACTTCTGCAGAGCCTAAAGAATGTTCCAGCATCCATAAGCCTGCCTGTATGGCTGTTGGGATTGCATGTTACCTTTTCCACTTTCCCACATAGCCCCCGGGCTTCCTACCCCACACTCCTCTACAACACACACACACACACACACACACTCCCACAAACACACTCGCACACACTCACACTTTCTCATATCACTCACACACACACGCTCACACATATCCCCCACTGATTAAGGAACCAGAAAGTGCTCGTGTTGTTTTCAACTGCAGAGCCTTGTTGACTTTAGATAAATTTCTCTGAGACTTTTTTTTTTTCTAAAATGAAGGAGGTGGATTTCATTACACAGCCTCTGAGATCCTGTCCAGATCCTTACAAGTTCATGAATCTAATAAAGATGTGAGGAGATTAGGATCAGACCATGTTTTTATTACAGTACCTTCCCCTACATTAAGGGAGATAGGTTCTAAGAATTTACCCCTTCCTTGTTATGGCAATCCAATGAATATTATGGCTTGCCCTAACAAGAATCAAGACCAGACAACAGGAAAGAGACCCACTTATACGAAGTGTGTGTGTGTGTGTGTGTGTGTGTGTGTAGTAGGGGAAGGGGCTGAGGGGTGTGGAGATAGGGAAGGAGAAATTCGCTAGGGAGACAGGCTGAGAAGCAGAGTGAGCTGAGCCAATCAGGACTGAATTAGGAAGGTCTGAGTTTCGCTGCTCTCAAACTAGTCTTAATCATGTTATTTGAGTGTGTGTAATGGGTCTGGTGCCTTTTCTCCAAATGATGTTGACACATGTCTGCTCAAATAAATTAATGCTCCCATCTCCACTGACTTATTTGGTGGGACTGACAAGCACACATGCTGACTGGAATAGAGAGGAAGAGAGGGCACAGCAGTGGGGTGCCACAATTAATCAAACCTTCCCCTCACCACAGGATAATACCCAAGCTCCCAGCTGTGTGCCTGACTGGCCCCGCCTCATCTCCCTCCATCTTTGCCATCCAACTGTGCATCCTATGATCCCACCATATTAAGCATTTTGAGTGCTTTAATTATATTTCGTGCTATTTCTTGCCTTTGTGCCTTTGTATGTCCTATTCTCTCTACTGGAAAAGTCTTGACTCCCTTACCTGTACAGTGGACTCCTATCCTTCCTCCAAGATATGAATCAAAAGTCTATTCCCCTACTGGAATATAAACCTTGGTAGGGCACTGCTCTTGCTGTCTTATTCATGACTGTATGTCCAATGGCTAGAGCAGTGTCTGGCACATAGATGATTCTCAGTCCGTGTTGGATGGATGGATGGATGGATGGATGAGTGGGTGGATGGGTAGATAGATAGATGAGTGGGTGGGTGTATGGATGAGTGGGTGGATGGGTGGATGGGTGGATGGATGGATGGATGGATGAGTGGGTGGATGGATGGGTGGATGGATGGATGGATGGGTGGATGGATGGATGACTACTTATACAGCTTTCCCTTAATCCCCACAAGTCCCCTTGGGTGCAAGTCTCTCCTTTCCTGATACCCTCCCAGCACTTGGCACACATCTTTTTTTTTAATTTTTTAATGTTTATTTATTATTGAGAGACAGAGAGACACAAAGCATGAGCAGGGGAGGAGTAGAGAGAGGAAAGACACAGAATCTGAAGTAGACTCCAGGCTCTGAGCTATCAGCACAGAGCCTGACTCAGGGCTCGAACTCACGAACTGTGAGATCATGACCTGAGCAGAAGTCAGTCGCATAACCAACTGAGCCACCTTCCCTTCCCCACGCTCATGGCCCTCATTTGGGACCCCAGCGTCTCCCATGTTACTCTCAGGCTGCTACAATAGCTTCCTGACTGGACTAACAATTTATCGGCTCTCCATCGCTTTCCATCCTACCATCCACGAATCTTAAAATGCCATCTTGATTCTGCTCTCACCTGTGCCCTCTTATCTGAAGAATTAAGAATAGACTATGCACTCAGCATGTCTCCTGGGCTTGTTCTTCAAGTCTCCACTACCTCGGGCAGAGTTTAGTTCTTTCTCTTCTCTAGACCGAGTGCTTTTTACACTCCCCGACTGTTAGAATTAATTGTTTGTGTGTCTGCTTCCCCACAAGACCGTGATCCCCCCAGGACAAAACTGTGCCTCAGTTCTCTGCAGCTTTGTGACTCTGGGCCACCGCACACACTCTATAACTACCTGTTGAGGGAAGGATGGGCATGAAATAAATATCATTTAAGTAATTAGGAAGCTACAGTATTCAAAGCTCCCTGCAACTTGGAGTGAGACCTTTGTGAGGCAGCGGCAAAATGAAGACGTGGGCTAGACAAACCCAAGTTTCAATCGGATCTTTGTGCCCAAATAGCTGTGTTGGATGAGTGCCAAACACGCCCCACGCCTCAGGTACTTGGACTTGGTTGTTATGAGGATGGGACGCAAGCTGTCTGTTTTCAAATCCTGCCTTGACCACTGGCCCGCTCTGAGATCTTGCACAGGTGATTTCCCTTCTTTGAGTTTCAGCTTCGTCACCTGAAAATGAGAATATAATGGCGCCTATCTCACAAAGTGGTTTGTGATATGTACATGCATGTGATATGCTTGGGAAAGTGCCCGGAAATGCAAAGTCACATTAGCTCTTGTTACTACAATACCCAAGCATACCCCATGCACATAAGCCTCTTACCTTTGTTTATGCTATTCCCGCCTTACTATTTCTGTTGAAATCCTACACACTTTCTTCTTTGAAAAATGTTTACTTATTTATTTTGAGAGCAAGAGGGCATGCATGTGTGCGGGGGAGGGGCAGAGAGAGAGGGAGAGAGAATCCCAAGCAGGTACAGAGCCTGCTCATGAGCCGTGAGGTCACGACCTCAGTCGAAATCAAGAGTTGACCCTTAACCGACTGAGCCACCCAGGCACCCCCAAATCCTACACATTTTCCTGATTTTCCAAGTCAGAACTTTTAGCTAGCTAATTTTTGATTGAACATCTATTTGGAATTTATGAGAAGGGCCGTGAAAATCATCCCCAAACTTGGCTGATCATAAGAATCACTTATGGCACTTGTAGAAAATACAGAGTCACAATCCTGTCCCAGAATGTAATGTGTGTTTTTTTTAAGTGGGTTCCATGCCCGGCAGGGAGCCCAGCAAAGCCCTGAGCTGAGGTCAAGAGTCGGGTGCTCAACCGACTGACCCACCCAGGCGCCCCTGTGGATGTGCACTTTTAATGTACCAGGTGGCTCTTCTGAAGAACAGGTTTAAGAAGCATGGTCATATAGCATAGCTCACAAATACTCTGGCTTTCAAGTCAGACCCATCTGCTTCTTGAACCTCCCTCTTTACCACACCCCAAGACCACCATAAGTTCATCAATGTAGACTCTAAGTCTCAGCTTAGAGACTTATCCTTATCCGTAAACTGGGGGTGATCATTATACATAATTAATAAGATTATAGTAAAGACAAAATGCAATAGTATGTAATGCATTTCCCACAATGCCTGGCAGAGTAAATTCCCAATTAATGTAAGGTTATATCAAGTGCCTACTGGGTGCTCATTCTTGGCCCACGACCTCTACTGTCCCTGCCGAGGTATCATTATCTTCAGTGTGCAGATAGTACTGCCCTATCTACATACTGAATGGTTACTATGAGCAAATAGGTTCATACAATTTGGCTACCTTGTCCACGATCATAAAGCTAGCCACTGGCAGAGCCAGGATATCAGTCTAAAACATCTGTTGCTTCCAAGTCCACCACCTTGACACTGAACCACACTGAGACACACACAAGAGCTTTTCCTCTTTAAACTGCTACAGCACTGTTTTTGTATCTCTCATGGTATTACTCTGTTTCTGTTAAGTTTTCAACCTATTTGTGGTCATGTCTTGTTGCCTCTGTAGCCCAGTGTTCTCAACCAGGGGCAATTTCTCCTCTGAGGACATTTGGCAACGTCTGGAGATATTTGGGAGGGGGCAGGGGGAGACAGTGCTACTCGCCTCTAATACATAGAGGCCAAGGATGCTGCTAAACACCCTAAAGGAGCTCCTGAGTAGCTCAGTCAGTTGAGTATCTGACTCTTGATTTCGGCTCAGGTCATGATCTCACGGTTCGTGACATCGAGCCCCGAGTCGGGCTCTGAGCTGACGGTGCAGAGCCTGCTTGGGATTCTCTCTCTCCCTCTCTTCTCTCTTTCTCTCAAAATAAATAAATAAGCTTAAAAAAAAAAACCACCCTACAATGCACAGGACAGCCCTTCCCAAGAAAGAATTATCCAGCTCAAAACGTCAGTAGTGCCCCGGTGGGACAGCTGTAGACCGTGAGCCCCCTACGAGCGGGTGCTAGGAACCACTTGTGTTTGTATCCTCCACAATAGTCCTTCTCAACACGCTGCCTTTCACAACCACTTGGGAAGCTGCCTAAATCACCCCGAAAAGTCTGACTACCTGGGTCTGGGTGGCCTGGGCATCCATACTTTTTTTCAAAGTTCCTGACATGATGGAAACGTTCCAAAATAGGATTGCCACAATGTTCACACAACTCTGCAAATGCACTACAAGCCATTGAATCGTACGCTCAAAATGGGTAACGTTTAGGAGCATGTGAATTAAACCTCCACAAAACTGTTTTGAAACAAGGAAAAGAAAAGCTCACCAGGTCTTCTTCTAGTCCCTCCGTGAGTGAGAACTGCTATCCATATGCGTCTACATACTGCTTTGTTCATGGTACCCACTTGGCAAACATGAATGTTGTTAATTGAAATGTAACTGGACTGATGTAAATGTATGGGATAAATGGCCTGTATGTTAAAGCCAAAATAGAATTACTTTAAGTTCCTTTGAGGGTTCGAAGCGCTTCATAGAAATCTGTACTACGTGAGGAGGAGAAAAGAACTTTGATTGGAGAGCCTGGGTAATTGGACAGCCCGGAGCTGGCCGAGTGATTGGCTTCCTGGGAACCGCTGTAACATGGAAACCGAAAAGGCAGCCCGTGCGCATTCCCACCAGCCAGGGCACCTGGCTTTCTGCACCCAGGAAAATGGGGAGCATCTCTTTTCCCGGTGAATCTTGAGGAAATGCGTCGATTATATAGCCATGAGAGCATCCATAAGGCTTAAAGATTTTATAAGAAATTTAGCTATCACTCCCTTCCCTTACCAGTTAAACTGTATTTTTTTCTGATTGGGAGCAGTAGGATGAGAGTGACCTATTTTTGTGCTTTGGTATATCATAGGCCCATGGGAAATTATGAGTTTAAATGAACTAGGAAAAGACAAGCCTTTTGATTGTGAGTACTGCCTTATTATCTGGAGAAAAGAATGATTATCTACTTTAAATTTATCATGGAAAAAATAAATTGTCCACCTTCCTTTGTGGCTGCAGATAAGGAGAAGTTGAGTCACCACTATGTGTGTGGAGGCGAAAGAAAGACGCAATTTTTTATTTTAGAGAGAGAAAGAAAGCACACAAGTGGGACAGGGGCAGAGGGAAAGAGAATGTCAAGCAGGCTCCACGCTCAGTGAGGAGCCTGACAGGGAGCTCGATCCCACGACCCTGGGATCATGACCTGAGCTGAAATCAAGAGTCAGACGCTCAACCAACTGAGCCACCTGGTGCTCCCCCCTCTTCTTTTTTCCCCTGCCACTGATCACCAGTGGGGTATATTAAGTCAAATGCAAAGCCCCCTCAGTTTATATCTATTCATGATAATAACATGCAGCCAGGTTCCTATTCTAACGGGTTCACTCCCTAGCAGTTTGCACAGGCTGGATTGTACACAGTCCTCCTCTATCCCTCTTCCTTCTGGCAAGGTGGGTTTTTCTTTTTCTTTTTTAATGTGTATTTATTTTTGTGATAGAGACACACAGACAGAGTGTGAGTAGGGGAGGGGCAGAGAGAAAGGAAGACCCAGCATCCAAAGCAGCCTCCAGACTCCTGAGCTGTCAGCCCAGAGCCCGACGTGGGGCTTGAACCCACGAACTGCAAGATCATGATCTGAGCCGAAGTCAGATGCTTGACCGACTGAGCCACCCAGACGCCCCTGACAAGATACGTCTCTCTTTAATGCCTGTTGCAGTTTTGTGATCCTGCCTTCACGGGCTGGTAGCATCCAGTTCACCTGATTAGGAAGCTTCCTGAGACGTGCTCTTATGGAAATGCTCATCTCCCCCCACCCCGCCCCCCTAAGATTCCCTGGGGTCCCCTCTGACCATGTGAGGCCATGTGGGGCCAGGCCCTGGAGAAGTGTCCTTGCCAGCCAATCCCTGGCCCCATCAAATCCGGTTTCGAGGATTGGATGGAGAATGAGATTCCATTTTACCCATTTAGAAGTCTGAGGGAAGGAAGCTTCTAAGGGAAGCATTCCCATGCATTAAGACTCCCGAGACGAGATAAGATTTTCTCTTCCTTATTTAACTGTGAGTGGTGGTGGAGCAATGGATTAGATTAGGCAGTGGAGATAGACCTTATGCAAGTTATGCAAGCTCTCTGTGCCTCAGTTTCCTCAATTGTAAAATAGAGGTAATGACAGTTCATATCTCATGGGCTTAAGCATAAATGGTCCGTAAGAGGGAGGTAATTTTATTACAAGACAATATAGAAATGGAGGCTTTGCCAGCAGAGTGAGGCGACAAAATTGTCCCCTGAGCAGCATTTTACCCTGACAAAAGAAAGGTTTGTTTATGGCCCTGAAGTATCCCCCTCTGAAGAATCCGAAGGACGCAAAGCCTCTTTCAGCCACACGCAGGGAACGTCTACAGATACTCTGGATGGAGCCACTAATGATTCCCAGGGCACAGAGACCCAGAAAGTGCTTCTCTGGGAGTCCAGCAGAACGCAAAGCAAGGAAAGGTTGGGAGGGATCGTCAGGGAGGAGAAAAGAGGAACCAGTTGGAAAAGGCCTCTGGTTGCCCGAGGTTGGCATTATAAGGACTAACTGTGGGCACACACAGAAGTACTTGGCACCACCCGCTGCATTGAGGTCGTGTGCCCAACAGTGACATTTTGCTTCACTTTCTGATAATAAACTTTTCCTTCACACCTGTCCAGACATGTTGCCCCTGACTGAGATGTTTTCCTGGAGGCCTCTGGGAAGGCTGGGGGCATCCTCATCATCATGCCCACAAGGGTTTACTGAGTGCCAGGTCTACTAGGCACAGGAGGCGGGAAACAGGGAGAAGAGCCAGGGGACAAAGTGAGAAGAAGGAAAAGACCGTCATGCCAAGCTCTTCCTGGTGAGATGAGACTTACACCATGAAATGAGATTACCATCAAGACAGGAGGTTATTGAGTTGCACCTACCTGTGTTGGGGAAACTCCAAGAAGGGAGAGGTGGACGGGGACAAGAGTAGTCAAGGCCTGTGAAGGGGAAATAATGTGTAAGTATTGATTTGAGCATCCCCTCTGATTCTTTCATTGCCACAACTTGAAAGTTAGGTATCCCCCACACCCCCGCCATTTTACTCGGGAAATTGCAACACCGTGAAATTTAAAACTATGGCCAAGTTCACGCAGCCAATAAGAAGTTGAATCTAGATTTGAACCCAAGTTTTTCTGTATCCAATGCCCTTGCTCGTTCTGCTCTCTCTTGGACTTGAGATGAAATTTGAAGAGTGATTATGAATTGGATGGGTGGTGTTAATCAAGCAGGGGCACTCCTGGATTTAGGTCAGTAGAAGTAAGTTTAGTTTGGACCAGTGTTTTATGAAGGAAAATGCTCATTTTCTCTACTTTGGGAATTACTGTGCAGAAACAAGAAAAGAAGAGTGAAAGTATCCTAGTGGCCTTCTCCCCTTAGAAATCCTCCTGATGATCTGGTGCCACAGAATTTTGTGGAGACAGTTCAACCCAGTGCTGGAAAGTTCCAACAGCTTCTCCATGATTTTATGAGCAGATGGCACCCTTTGGACCAAGACTTAACAGATTTTGTCCAGGAATTTGTTTCATTTTCTGTGTGTAATTCATAAGCACCTTGACAGCTTGCCTTACTGAAATATTTTCTTTTTTTAAACTCTACCCTCCCAGGGACACTTGGGTGGCTCAGTCAGTTGAGCGTCCGACTTTGGCTCAGATCATGACCTCACGGTTCATGAGTTCAAGACCCACATCGGACTCGCTGCTGTCAGCCTGTCAGCGCAGAGCCAACTTCATATCCTCTGTCCCCATCTCTCTGCCCCTCCCCCACTTGCGCTCTCCCCAAAATAAATATATATTTAAAAAATAAAAATAAAAAAGATAAACTCTGCCCTCCCAGTTGCTCTCTACCTGACTAAGCCACAGGCCAGTTAAAACGAATAACTAGTAATTTTTATAATAGTAATTCATGTCTAAGTTTTACAAAGGTAATTCAAACTGTAGTTTTCGTGGGAATCTTCACGAGTGTTTCTCGAATGTTTATCTAATCACTTATACATACATTATCTCATTTTATCATCATCAAAGATATTATGGGACTCGTGGGCACACAGAATTGCATAGGACCAACTAATAGGACCAATCAGGGGCTCCTGGGTGGCTCAGGTCATTGTCTCAGAGTCATGAGGTCAAGCCCCACATCAGGCTCCACCCTGAGTGTGGAGCCTGCTTAAGATCCTCTCTCCCTCTCGCTCTCTGCCCCTCCCCCACCAAAATTTAAAAAAATTAAAATTAAGAAAAAATAGGGCCAATCATACTCCTTAGTTTGGAGCATATTATTTGGAGCACTACCAGCAGTCTTTTTTTTTTTTTTTTAATTCCTCTGTGCCTTTGCCTAATCCATTTTTAATTTAATTTTAATGAGTTTATTTATTTATATTTTTGGCATCTTCCCTTTCCCTTACCCACTGCCATTCACCATCTGATCTCCACCACACATAGCCTCATGGGTATTATTTCACCACCATATCTTTCTTCACAAATCTGTGTAACAATGGACAACATAAAGTATCTTTTTATGTTCTGCGTCAATTATGTCATGCCAAACATTTCATTTTGCTTTTCAGTTTTCATACTCAATATCACATCTGTAAACCATCTTTACTGACATATCTACTTCCTTCTCTTTCGTTGATACACTTATTTGATAACATGCATATACCACATGGGTTCATCCATTCTCTGTTGATGCACTTTTGGCAGGTTTCAAATCTTCACTCTAACACATATTGATAACAACGCTGCCATGAATCACCTTCCTCTAGCTTCTCTGGGAAGATTTCCCAACGTATTTACCAGGCATGAAATTTCCTGGGTTGTAAGCTAAATGCATAATTGTTTGTATTAAATACCACCAAATTGCTCTCCAAAAGCTTAATCTCACAAAGAGTCTGTGAGGCTTCTGTTCCCCATTTTTCATCAGTATTTGACACAAAATAACTTAATTTGCCCTATTATTTGGATTAAAGTAAATATTTTAATTGCATTTTTAGGACTGCGAATGAGGCTAAGGCTCTCGTTCTGAACTTATTAGCTGTAAGAGTTTCCTCCATCTCTGAACCACTTATTCTCATCCATTGCCCATTTTTCTATGAGGTTCCACATCATTTTCTAGCAGATTTACAGGAATTCCTATGTATTCTGTATATTCCATTAAAAATACACCGTATTTTATTATTCATGTCTTCTGTAATTTTTTCTATCATAATTTGCCATCTGGTAGTCACCAGTTAACTACTTAAACGCCATCCATTCTTGAACAAAAAACCTTTCATTCTAATAGAGTAAACACCAGTGAATTCCCCCCTTTATGGTTTTAGTTTTGTTTTAAAAAAAAACCATTACTACTTCCAGTTCCAGAATGGCAGCATGAGGAGCTCTGTGGAAGAGACTCAACAGGAAACAACTAGAATTTGGTGAAAAATATGTAAAAACGGCCATTTCGAGTTTCTGAAAATTGTCCTAATGGCATACAACAAATGAAGAAGCATTTATTCAAGAAAATCTACTAAGTAATCTCAGTAGTAACACCAAGGATCTGTGGCACTTGAACCAACCCGGCTCCTTTCTACCCTCAGCTGTAGCTCTGTGCAAAGACAGAGGCTTCAGTCCGGATGGGTGTGGCCAAGAAAACAAAGCTCCCTTTCCTCCCAGCTTCCCATCAAGGAATACAGTACCTTACCAGAAGGAGCAAAACATCATCATTTCTCATTTCCCTCCAGCTACAAGTTGCTGAACTTAAATTCTTGGTGAGTGTGACCAAAAGATAGGGGAGTCCCTTCCTCCATCCATCTCACACTTACAAGGGCACAGACTTGGCCCAAGATGTGTCACGTGGACAATATTGAGGCCCTGACCACCCTTGCCCCACCTCACTCATAGGGCAGAGATTCCATGCTGGGAAAAGCAAATGGAGAAGACCAGAAGCTATTACCTCCATCCAGTGCCTTGCTTGTTAGGGAGCAATATCGTTACAAGAGACATGAGCCACTGTTTCTATATCAAAAGCAGGAGCTCAGAGATTTTGAACAGGGGGAGAGGCAGTTCCTAAGAACAGAAAGTTCCAAGGCTACTCCCAGAGGAACCGATTTTATTTAAAACAGATTATGGGGAAGCTTAGGCTTACATTCACTCTTCAAAACATTGGAGATTTTGGGGGTAGCAGTTAAGAGGGAAGTTGGTAATTCCATTGGAGTAACATCTTAAACCACAGATCAGCTAGTTCATCAAAGAGAACCAGGAAAGCATAGAGCTAAGGAGAGCCCTCCAGGGGTCAAAACAAACCTCGAAGAATTGCCTCAAAAACTATCTCTGTGAAGGATTCAAATTTAGCTGGCTCTGAAAGACAGCAAGTTAACAACCAGGGTGTCTAAGCAATAGAGCAATCAACCAGCTATGAGAGGAGTGGGAAATCTGGGTGTGAACCCCCCAGAGGCAGACAGCTTAACAGGGAGATCAGGGGGAGGGCTCAAAGCGAGTCCCAATGAAATCACTATCATCCCAGGTGTGACAATTTCATTTACAACAGTATCAGTAAAATAAAGTTCTTAGGAAAATGTTTAACCAACTTTTTGTGTACAGTGAAAGCTACAAAACATTGCAGAATGAAATTAAAGAGGCCCTAAATAAATCTTCATGGATTGGAAGACTTGCTATTGTTAAGACAGTAATATTGACCAATAGTCTAATCTGTAGATCAATTCTGCCTTTTTTGCAGAAATGGACAAGTTGATCTTAAAATTCACATGGAGGGGTGCCTGGTTGGCTCAGTTAGAAGAGCATGCAACTCTTGATCTTGGGGTCGTGAGTTTGAGCCCCACGTTGGGTGTAGAGATTACTTTTAAAAAAAATTGTAAAATAAAACCACAAACCTCACATGGAAATGCAAAGGACCCAGAACAGCTAAAATAATCTTGAAAAGGAGACTACAGGGCACCTGGGTGGCTCAGTCAGTTAAGTGTCCGACTTTGGCTCAGGTCATGATCTCATTCATGGTTTGTGAGTTCCAGCCCCACATTGGGCTCTGTGCTGAGAACTCGGCCTGAAGTCTGCTTCAGATTCTGTGTCTCCCTCGCCCTTTGCCCCTCCCCCACTCACACTCTGTCTCTCTCTCTCTCAAAAATAAACATTAAAGGGGCGCCTGGGTGGCGCAGTCGGTTAAGCGTCCGACTTCAGCCAGGTCACGATCTCGCGGTCTGTGAGTTCGAGCCCCGCATCAGGCTCTGGGCTGATGGCTCGGAGCCTGGAGCCTGTTTCCGATTCTGTGTCTCCCTCTCTCTCTGCCCCTCCCCAGTTCATGCTCTGTCTCTCTCTGTCCCAAAAATAAAAAAAATTAAAAAAAAAAAAAAAACGTTGAAAAAAAAAAATGAAAAAAAAATAAAATAAACATTAAAAAAAATGTTTTTAAAGAAAAGGAAACTACTGAAAAAGTGAAAAGGCACAGAGAAAATATTTTCAAATCATTGGATCTGATAAAAGTCTATATCCAGAATAATAAAGAACACTTATAATTTAACAACAGAGAGACAAACAACACAATTTAAACATGGGCAAACAATTTGAATAGACATTTCTCCAAAGATATACAAATGGCCAAGAGACACTGTGCCTCTCTGTCTCTCAAAAATAAACATTAAACAATTTTTTTAATATATGAACGCAGGTGTAATTTTAAATTTCTTAACAGTAACATTAAAAAAGGTAAAAAGAGGGGCGCCTGGGTGGCTCAGTCGGTTAAGCGTCTGACTTCGGCTCAGGTCATGATCTCACGGTCTGTGAGTTCGAGCCCCGCGTCAGGCTCTGTGCTGACAGCTCAGAGCCTGGAGCCTGTTTCAGATTCTGTGTCTCCCTCTCTCTCTGCCCCTCCCCTGTTCATGCTCTGTCTCTCTCTGTCTCAAAAATAAATAAACGTTAAAAAAAAAAAAAAGGTAAAAAGAAAGTGAAATAAGCCAGTCAGAGAAAGACAGACATCATGATTTCACTCATATGTGGAACTTAAGAAAGAAAGCAGATGAACATAGGGGAAGGGAAGGAAAAATAAGATAAAAACAGAGAGGGAGGCAAACCATAAGAGTTTCTTAAATACAGAGAACAAACTGAGGGTTGCTGGGGGGCTGTTGGGTGGGTGGGATGGGTGATGGGCATTAAGGAGGGCACTTGTTGGGATGAGCTCTGGGTGTGTAAGGGATGAATCACTAAATTCTATTCCTGAAACCATTATTACACTATGTTAACTAGCTTGGATTTAAATTGAAATAATAACAACAATAATAAATACAGTAAAAAAGATAAAAAGAAACTATTTCAGGTTAACTTTAATAATATATTTCATTTAAGTCCATATGTCCAAAATATTAATATTTTGACATGTAATTAATATAATACAGTTATTTATGAGTTAGCTTACTGTGTTTTTGTTTTTTGTTTTTTCTACTAAGTCTTCAAAATTGGGTGTGGGCTAGGGGCGCCTGGGTGGCTCAGTCGGTTAAGCGTCAGACTTCAGCTCAGGTCATGATCTCACGGTCTGTGAGTTCGAGCCCCACGTCAGGCTCTGTGCTGACCGCTCAGAGCCTGGAGCCTGTTTCAGATTCTGTGTCTCCCTCTCTCTCTGACCCTCCCCCGTTCATGCTCTCTCTCTCTCTCTCTCTGTCTCAAAAATAAATAAATGTTAAAAAAAATTTTTTTTTTAAATTGGGTGTGGGTTATATTCATAGCACATCTCAGTTTGGATAACCACAATTCAAACACTCACTAGCCACATGCGGCTAGTGGCTGCTACATGAGACCACGTATTTCTAGAGCAACCCACGCTCACCCTCCTCATAACACCTATCACGCAGGATTGTTATTCTGCTCTCCTAGCCTATCCCCTCTTGGGCTATAGCCCTCTGAAGGCAGAGACCATCTCAGGGCTGTTATATCCTTGGCGTTTGGTACGGAGCCTATGTGTTTGTTGAGTGTATTTGGTTAGAAAGTAAGTGTGCTTCCTAAGCATAAGTAAAGTAATGCACTGACAACTCAGAGCCTGGAACCTGCTTCAGATTCCGTGTCTCCCTCTCTAGCGGGAGCTTCTGTGTCTCTCTCTCTTTCAAAAATAAACTTTAAAAAAAAAGAAAAAAAACTTAAAAAAAAAAAAAGAACTGAGCAAGGAACTAGGGAATCAAGGATAGAGGGTGTGGACGGTGATAAGGAAAAGCAAGTCTCATTCTACTTGAGATTTTCACCTGTGTGGTCTTCACTGCCTCAGGGTACTCAGAAAACCGGGACTGGGGAGTCCTTCCCTGGAAGAAATGCCATTAGCACCTTCTCTGGCTAACATTAATATTAATCATCACTACTCTCAGCCACTTTCAGTTTTTCATTATGTTATGTGACACAAAGTCCCTGTGAGATGGGTAGAATGTGTTTATGCTCCCTCCCCTAAAGGTGAAGAAACTGAGGCTCAAAGATGTCAAGTTCCCTGATCAATACCCAGTGTTGTGCTGACACATTATTTAGCAACAAACTTTCTGGGGAGAGAAGTAGATGAGAAAGCCCTGACTGAGAGCATTTGTCAGTTTCCACGGTGTAAATAATCCCACCGCAGCAAATTCCAAGCCACCAACAGTGTGTCCCTTCAACATAAAGGGGAAGCGACGCATGCAACTCACCCTAGCTCCAGTGTGGGCCAATTCCCAACACGTCACTATATGAGACAGAGGATTTGTGGGAAGGATGTGGCAGCTGATGTTTTTTTAGTACCTGCTAAATACTGGGCCATCTCCAAGGTGCTTTCACCAACATTATCTTGCTTAATCCTGGCAATAAACATTTGAGGCCGATACTCATTATCCCCCCACGTCAAAGCTGGGGAAAATAAGACTTTGGTGAAGTAACATGCCCAAGGTTGCTTGCTAATGTATGGGATGGTATCTTAGCTAAGCCAATGGCAAAACCCCCTCCTTCTCCTTTACTTCTCAACTGTCTCCATACATATTTTGGGTTCTTCATTCCTGGCCTTTGTAAGAGTTTTATTTTTACGTGGACTTCACTTCTATGCCAGCTGCCCAGGACCAGCTTGCCTCGCAGAAGATTCTAATAGCAGCAGCAGTCTTGCTCCAAGGAACTTTAGATGTTCTTCTAAAATATTCTAGGGATTCCACTGAACAGAAGGCTCAGGGAGGCTGAGGTGAGAAGCTCTCAAGGCCGGCAAATAAAAGTACCTGTGTGGTCATTCTGGTTCTAGAACATCCCTCTGCAGGCTTGCGTCCATAATCAATGCCCATGTGAGCAGGAGACGTGTGGAATAAGACAATATCACCAATGTGCACGGCATGAGAAGAGAAACCCCTCAGGAGGACACAAGCTTACATTTCATTTTTTATGCATTTCCAGTAAGCTCAACTGTAGCCAAGGGTGAGTCGACACGAAAGATGTTTCAGGAGAAAAGCAAAACCAAATGAAACCGATAAGCAAGGGACTATTTTTGAAGCAAAATTTCATCTTCAAAATCTATTTCCCAGTTTAACTGGTGGATAATAGTTTCTCCCAGCACATAAGAGAAAAAATGGGCAACTTTCTTCCACCTGAACGTACAACAGGACTTATCACACTTAACCTGCTCTCTCCCCCGAGTGTCAGAAACAGTATCAGCTAGTAATTACTGAGCGGTACGACAGAGTTTTGGTTTACATACAGGTTTCTAATTCTAGTTCTAGACTGTATGGCGATCCCTAGTTTAGTCTTGGAAATAAGGCTCGATCATTTAAGTAACTTACAGAAAGACCCTCATCTGGGATTTCAATCTG
Source organism: Panthera uncia (assembly GCF_023721935.1). Taxonomy (NCBI): domain Eukaryota; kingdom Metazoa; phylum Chordata; class Mammalia; order Carnivora; family Felidae; genus Panthera; species Panthera uncia. Next base: position 15,411,082 of record NW_026057580.1, read on the forward strand.
AGCCTGCCTAACCTCCAAACATGTGATGGCTCGATCACACCATCCTGAAACACAGGACCCAGACCAAAGCTCTGCTACTCAGCAGCCTCTCTTGGGCTCCTTTCCTGCTTTTTTGTTTCCCCGGTTCCATGCTTCGTTGCTTAGCTGGGCCATTTGATGCCAATCTCAGTTTGAACACTGGGCGACTGGCACCTGGCATGTGAGCAGACAGCTAATTAAAAAACACTTTCCACCTCTCCTATGTTCTCTTTGGTTAGGCAAACAGCAGCTTAATGAAGCTGACGTCAAAGTTATAGTCCTTTGGGAAGGTGTGGCGTTCACACACCCATTTCATAGATTGGGCAAACAGAGGACTAGAGAAAGAACCAGACACACTCAAAACAAATAGGTGGGAAAAAGCCTAATGGTTTTTCCCATTGCCTCATCATTAGCACCTGTTCTCATAGATTATCTTTGAGATAATGTCAGCACTCCAAAACATGACATCTAGAGGTACATTTCACAACTTTCCAGAGGGACAAATTATCTAGGCTACATGAATGTTTTCTGCCCGGACTGTCTAAGACCTAGCTAATGTGATTCAGCACTCCCTTTCTTTCTTTTTTTTTTTTTTTTCTTTTTCAAAGTTTATTATTTTTTTTTTAATTTTTTTTTTCAACGTTTTTTATTTATTTTTGGGACAGAGAGAGACAGAGCATGAACGGGGGAGGGGCAGAGAGAGAGGGAGACACAGAATCGGAAACAGGCTCCAGGCTCCGAGCCATCAGCCCGGAGCCTGACGCGGGGCTCGAACTCACAGACCGCGAGATCGTGACCTGGCTGAAGTCGGACGCTTAACCGACTGCGCCACCCAGGCGCCCCTCAAAGTTTATTTTTATTTATTTTAAGAGAAAGATAGAGAGCAAGAGGGGAGGAACCCCAAGCAGACTCCACACTCTCAGCACAGAGCCCCATGCGGGGCTCAAACTCATGAACCGTGAGGTCATGACCTGAGCTGAAATCAAGAGTTGGACGCTCAACCCACTGAGCCACCCAGGCACCCCTGGAGCATGTAGATTATTATCTTTTATGGCAAAATATGTGATTAAGTTAAGGGCCTTAAGAGGGGAGCTTATCTTGCATTTTCCAAGTGCACCCTGAATGCAGTCACATGCATACCTCATAAGAGAGAAACACAGAGCAGGAGACATCCAGGAGAGCAGGAGGCAACAAGTGACAAGAAATGCCAACAGCCTACTCAAAACTGGAAGAGGCAAAGAAGGAATTCTCTCCTGGAGCCACTGGAGGGAGTGTGGCCTTGCTGAGATCTTGATTTGGGGTTTTTGCCTGTAGAACTGTAGGAAAATAAATTTCTGTAGTTAAGCCACCTCACTTGTGGTGATTTATTACAGCAGCTGTAGGAAAGCCTGGGTGGCTCAGCTGGTTGAGCCTCTGACTTCGGCTCAGGTCATGATCTTATGGCTTATGAGTCTGAGCCCTGTGTTGGGCTCTGTGCTGACAGCTCAGAGCCTGGAGCCTGCTTCGGATTCTTCGCCTCCCTCTCTCTGACCCTCCCCTGCTCACACCCTGTCTCTCTCTCTCTCTCTCTCTCTCAAAATATAAACAAACATTTACAAATTTTTCTTAATTTAAAAATAAATAAAAATAAGAAGTAATTGAGTTGCCATCAATTTTCCTAAGGGCCTTTCCTAATCCTTTGGCATTCTGATCCATTTCTTGACAGTTTAATCCTGTCATTGATGTTGATCTTTTTTTTTCCCATTGTAAACCAGTGGTGCCCTGCCAGATCCTGTTCACCAAGGGCTTTCGCTTATGACGTAAGCAGTTTCCTATCAGTGAGGTGGGTGATTAGGTGGAGATTAATCTTATATAACGATATATATTTATATAATGATCCACTCTTTAGTAAATACTGCCAAATTATGACCACTTTTGCTCTCCTGGCCCAACTTATAAATGGAGACTCGGAATAGAGGACTTATCTTGTAAGGAAAGATCAATGTGGGCTCCATAGAATAATCAGAAACGTCCACAAAGAAATACTTGGCCTGTGTCCTAAATGATGGGCCAGGGGTTGGATTAGGGAGAGAGGGAATTGAAAAAGGGCATTCTAGGCCGTAGGTGGTTTAAGATCTGAGCCACTTCCCTTGCCAACTTTACCTGGTAGGTTGCCATGAAATGCCTTACTCAATCAAGCTATGGCTAAGGGTAGGAGGCTCACTTGGGCTTTGGTGATGCAGGAAGAATCAAAAGCAGAAGAAACAGGTCTGGGAGGAGCTTCCAGCCCACATTTTCACTCTGTTTACCCATCTCTTTCTGAGCACCTGGAGGGTGGCAGATGGGCGCCACTTAATTGCCTTCCCAGAAAGGAAGTGACAAGGGCAAACCCAGTTTTGATCTGCAGGCAGGCTCAATGGCATGTTCTGTTCCCTCCACCTACTGAACTCAGCTGCGCTCTGCCACCGGAAGCAGGCACCAGGGTCCCGACCCAACATAACAAATTGATAGCATAGCCCTTTCATCTATTTTGTAGGTGCATTCCTAGGATAGCCTGTCACTTAAGTTGATACAAATTGAACCTGATTTCCCCACATTTGGACACAGCATTGGATGCCAGAGTCAAAAATCTAGGTCAAGTCCTGGTCAATTTCATTTTCTAGATATGTGACTCATAACTTTCTCGAGTCTTGGTTTTTCATGTCTAAAATGGTTACTCTCCCTCTCCCACTTAGATCAGGCGGATCGCCATTACATCTTGGAAACTGTGCTGTGCATCCTCATGGGTCCCTGGGTGTTTTGTGGATGTTTATTCTTTTTCCCCAGGAAGGGGTTTTCTCATCTGCCTTTATAGGTTTTCTGAAGCCTCTGTCATACTTCAGGTTTTTTTGCAAAAAATACATATCTGAAGTCCCCTTCATGAGTAAGTAAGCCATTCCCTGCCATGAAAGGGGGCACCAGGGGTGCCTGAGTAGCTCAGTCCATTGAGTATCTGACTCTTGTTTTTGGCTCAGGTCATGATCTCACAGTTCGTGGGTTTGAGTCCCGCATTGAGCTCCATGCTGACATCGAGGATCCTCCTTGGGATTCTCTCTCTCTCTCTCTCTCTCTCTCTCTCTCTCATTCTCTGCCCCTCCCCCACTTGCTCTGTCTCAAAATAAATACATAAACTTAAAAAAATCAATAGGTTCTAGGGATTAAGACATAGAAACATATCTTGGGGTCCACCATTCAACCTCTTACAGTGATCATGTTACAAAACTTGATGACACAGCAAAGAATACGTTTATTGTTCTAGCACAAAATCTTGTGAGGAAAGAATTTCAAAAGCAACACTTGAAGAGTTCATCCTTGTTTTTAGTTAATGATTGGTACTCATACCTAAGTGTACTAAATATAGGATAAAATACATCAGTGACTCTAAGAATGTGGTGATAGGACTCTGATTTATTCTGCTGATTACAGAAGTGTGAAAAAAAGACATATGCATAAGAAATACTACCGGTATTACTTTTCAGAGTATCCTCCTGCCCCCTCCCCCAATGGCAATACTCCTTCTTTCATTTGGTGATTCATTCAAAATATCTGTTGAACCTCAACTATATACTAGACACTATTCTAGGTCCTGAATACAGGTGAGCAAGAGAGCAAGGTCTCTACCCTCATGGACTTATAGTCTATAGTCTAATAACCAGTAATTAGACTATGATAACCAGTAACCATTGTTTTTCCTAGTACAGCATAAATAATAAACAAATCAGGGAGTCCACACTCCCATCATCTGCTCTAAATCCCCTTACACAATTCTCTTAGTCTTGCCCATGTTCAACGGTCTATGGTTGCAAAGTTTACATAATGAATCGGCTGAGTCATGTTTAGAGGCCTTCAAAACCTAGCTTACCTCTCCGTAGCCAAATTTCTAACTAGTTCTTTAAGCCATGACAAACAAATTGGTTGAACAGAAATAATAAAGGCAGATCAAAGCTATTTATTAATTATCCAAAGGAAATTCAGGAAATAAAACAAAAATAGAAGGCAAAGCTCTTGTCCCTGCAGAAAGACATAATTTAAATCACAAAGAAAACATGCAGGAGGAACACATGAATGAGCATCAATTTAGAATTCTAGGACTATATGCCATTCTGTTCTAGGCATGAAGGATAAAGCAACGAAGTAGGTAATGTCCCTGCCCTGGTGGGTCTTCCATTTCAGTGGGAGACAAGAGCAAGAAATAAATGATCAAATAATTATGTAATACGATGTCAGAGGTTAAGATGAAAAATTAAGTAAGGTCAAGAAACACTATTGGTTGGGGGATGCTATGTTATAAAAAGAAATCTGAAAAGGGTACGCGGTGTACAAAGCACGAAGCATGAAAAAATATCTGGGAGAAGACAGTCTCAAGGGGAGACACAGACCATAAACCATGACTGACATTTCAAGAACCAGAACAAAGACACTGAGGACAGAGGGGAACGCGTGGAGAGCCAAAGCCAGATTTTGTAGAGTTTTTTAGGTCATGGTAGGGATTCCATCTGAAGACCTCTGTCCACCAGGAGCTGCATCATCCAGGTGTCGGGGCCTCTTGTATTCCTTTGCCAATTCTTTCAAAAGGTATTGTTTTGATCTTCAATCTGAGAGCAGGAGAACAGATGTTAAAAACAGGTCATAGTCTACCATTAACGGAGTCAATTATAGGAGCGCCACTGGAGAGTTTGACTTTGAGGTATGGATTATTATCCTCTCCCACTTTCTTATCTCCAAATGCCTGCACTGGTAGTTCATGGAACAGAGAGAGACATCAGCCTTGACGAGCTGTACTTCTGTTCAGAGGGTTCCTACTTCTCAGGTCCTCATTAGTTTTTAGGTACGTTCTAAAAACTATTTGCGGATAATTTGATTAGTCAGATTCATTAGATTAATCTTCAGACAGCAATCACTTGATGTATGACATTTCTATTTGAAAGATAATAAAATTAAGTTTCAGGGAGGGCTGGTTACCATTCCAGTGTCACCCAACAGGACTGTGGAAGAGGTCTCAATACAGAGAACTCTGCTTCCCACACCAGGAGCTCTAGATGGTTTCAAAGTATGAGCTGCATGAGCGGTTGGATCCAAGTACACATCACTCAGGGAGAGGCTGACAGTTGTAATTACTTTAGGGAATGACAATAAAATACTACCAGCTGGAAAATGCACTTAAAAGATTTGAGAAAAACACCTTAGGGGAATTTTTTTTTCTGTAAGTGATTTTGCACCTTATCGGACCCCATAGTCCCCTTTTATAATAAATATTTCGTAATGTCCCTCTCGCTACTCCAAAATAAAATTTACGGATGATATAACCTCCTGGTGGTTTGTAAAATGGAGATAAGTTCTAGCCCCAGATAATGATAAACAGGTTTTTCACCTACATCAATGTCCTAGGGGACATATGCAAGTTGGGGAGGATTTTGCAAAGTTGTATATAGCACATGGGTCAGCCCTTTTTCATTCAAGAGGTTCCCACACAGGGCAAAGTGATGAGCGTCCCAAACCCTCGCCCACTGTACCAGTAGTGCCCCCAATCGTCCTAATTCCCAATTTCCTAAACTCCCCCCTATGTGACATTACATTTCACGTCAAAGTTCTTTCCCTTTGATAATTAGTCTATTTGCCCTATATGAGAAAGCTGGAACATTTACGGTTAACCATTTGTAAGGGGTTAATGGTGGCTCCCAAAAAGGTACGTGAATGTTCCACCTTCTGGAACCTGTGAATGTGAACTTATTTGGAAAAAGGATCTTGACATGTAATTAAAGAATTTGAGCCGAGACCATTCTGGATCATAAAAGTGGGGCCCTAAATCCAATGACGAATGCCCTTATAGGAGAAGAGAAGACACAAATAAGAAGAGAAGGCCATGTAACAACAGGCAGAGATTGGAGTTCTGCTCCCAATAAGACAAGGAATGAGAAGAGCCATCAGAAGCTTCAACCTTAGAGCTTTGAGAGGAAACAGCCTTGCTGACACCTTGATGTTGGACTTCTGGTCTCCAGCACCATGAAGGCCCACAAAGAGCCCTGAGCTCTCAGCAGTCGTTGAGACTAGCCTTCTGCTGAAAAGAGCTACCTTGGGGCGCCTGGGTGGCTCAGTCAGTTAAGTGTCCGACTCTCGATTTCGGCTCAGGTCATGAGCCCCACGTTGGCTCAATACTATGAGCAATACTACTGTGCTGAGCACAGAGCCTGCTTAGGAGTCTCTGTCTCCCTCCTTCCCTCCCTCTCTCTCGCTCTTTCTAAAAAATAAAATAAAATAAAATTTGAAAAGAGCTGCCATAACCCAGCTCGTGTCCCTTCTACACTGGAGCACGGATTGGCATAGGAGACAGAGTCTGGCTCCCTTGTTCCAGCTTGGGACCACTGGGAAGAGCTATCTCAGTTGCAGAGCCCCCTGTGAAGTTGGCTCAGGCCTTTCTTGAATCTGAATCACATCTGCTAACTTCTCCCTCTGCTTAATCCTACTTTCTTCCTTTCCCTCTCCAACCGATCCCAAAAGAACTCCCTAATTTAAACACACACACACACACACACACACCATGCAGTGTCTTCCTCAGATCTGCGTTTCAGAGAATGTAAGCTGCAACACAGACTCACAGGTCTCTTCATACACAAAGATTAGTGGGTAGAACCACAATTGAAAGAATATTGAATGAACTGATTTCTTGGGTTCTTTCTTTTTCTTTTTTTCTTTTTTTGGCTGTAAAAGTAATGGATTTTTGACTGAAATCCCCCTACTGCCACTAATGAAACAATCAAAATGCTGAGCAAATAAACTTAGGTTTGCCAGACACACATTTACAATATATTTGACACTGTAGTGCTTTTCAGTCAAAGGTTGTACCATCCTTATGAGGAGCTTTGGGAATTGGTAACAGCGTTTTTTTTATATAATTTTTAATTATTTTGAAAGAGAGACTGAGAGCGTGGGCTGGGGAGGGGCAGAGAGAGGGAGAGAGAGAATCTCAAGCAGGCCCTATGCTGTTAGTGCAGAGCCCAATGTGGGTTCCCAGTCCGTGAACTGTGAGATTCTGACCTGAGCCAAAACCAAGAGTTGGACACTTAACTGACTGAGCCACCCAGGCACCCCTGTAACAGCATTTTTGTGGTCACCATGACTAATAGTAATTAGTATGTAGTGTTGAGGTTCAGAGATGTTACACATCCAGGACTAGTCAAAAGAGTCCCAAAAGTGGAGGGATCTTCTTTGCTGAAGAGAACATAACGAGATATAAGATACAGTCTTCTCTATCTGCCCTTATGGAGTTTATTTTTTAATCCTGGAAAAAGGGAAAGTACTAAATATGAGAAGTGTACCAACAGGATATATATTATGTGATGATTAATTTTATGGTCAATTTGATTGGATCACAGGGAGGCCGGGAGTATTTGGCTAAACATCATTTCTGGGTATGTCTGTGAGGGTATTTCCAGAACAAATCAGTATCCGAATCAGTGGACTCAGTTAGTGGGCCCCTTCGTCAACGTGGGAGGGCATCACCCAATCTGCTGAGAACCTGAATAGAACAAAAAGGCCAAGGAAGGAAGAATCTGGAAGAATCTGGCTTCTCCCGCCCCATTGCTTGAGCTGCCATATTAATCTCGTTCTGCCATCGGTACCCGTGGTACTCAGACCGAATGTCACCACTGGCTTTCCTGGGTCTCTCGCTTGCAGATTGTGGATTGTGGGACTTCTCAGCCAATTTCCTTATAATAAATCTCTTCCTATATATACCTGGTTGGTTCTGTCCTTAGCAAATCCTCACTAATTTATATTGATAACCAAATGGTTTGCATAGATGGTAAATACAAAAATGATTTAGAGGTTGAAAATATTATTACAATGGATTGGGGTGTGCAGGAAGAGCTACAAGATTTTAGAAATTGGCAAAAAAAAAACAAAACTGAATCTTTAGGGATTTAACTCACTGAGAACTTTGTGTCTCAAAATTCGGGTCTCATAGTTTTGTGACAAGTTATATATGACTCTGCTAGTAATTGAGGAAGCCTAGATTTAAGTTCAGGGCTGTCTGATTCCAAAGCCTATTCATGCTCTCTCTGCTCTGCTGCTTTTATTTATGATATTTTAGTCTTTAAAAGTCCCACATTCACTTAACAGTGAACCTGTCCCCTCTCCAAATTGAAAAGTAATTGTTCTTCAGAGGAGACATAACTCACTTCTGTTGGTCACTACAGGGGATGCTGGAGGCCAGCTCTCCCTAGAATGCACTGGCAGGAAGTGTCCAGCTGTCAGTGTGGATGCTCCCGGATCCTGCCCCCATGATCTCTGCAGATATCTTCTGTGCCCATAGATATCATGGTGCTGGGGAAATGGCCACGTGGGCATGTTCTTCCTCACAGCTAGAAATCAAAGTCACTACGGTGATTCCAGACGCCAGCTTCCCGCACTGCTATCCACCTGAACTGAAGAAAAAGAAGTTGCCAGAATAACAGGAAGAGCAGAGATGTCTGAGAGTGGGAGTATAACATACCATTATGCCATATTTTTAGGTTGTTAGCTTCATGCCAGAAAGGTTATTTCCTCTTGAGCTGTGTTGCCTACTGAAGGTCTCCAGACACCAGGAAAACAGTCATGGGTTTGGTTAAGCTCCCGGAGAAACAGGAATCCTTTGCCATGGACGTGGTTTGCTTGAGTTGGAAATTTTGGCGTAAATAAAATAAAAACAGAACTACATATAAAAATAGCTAACTCCATCAAGTATTACTAATCTATACTAAGTCTGTCAACAAAGGATTAAGAACAGAAACGAATATTTTGTCTTTTCTTCACTCATTCTTACTAAATTCTTATGGTTCTAAATCATTTTGCATTGGTCCACTTTCCTCCTTATATGCCAAGAAACAGTTAACCCGTTGTTCTCACTCATTGGACGCGATTCTCAGAATTTTCCCAGTGGAATCACTGAAGTCTGTGGAATTTTGGGGAGTAAAGACCCAAATTCTCCAGGGCCTTCACAACGAGCCAGCCCTCGGTCTCTCTCTCCCTTACTGGAAGCAGATTGGCCGGGATAAAGACATTGCCCTTTCTCCTGTGCCTGTCTCTTAGCCCTTTCTTAGTTTTCCTTACAAGACAGAAGCTAGAAAGCTTCTGGTGCCCTCCAACACAGAGGCACAGAAGATACTAGGTTATCTTCCCTTTTCACAGGTTTCCAGACAGCTTGTCACTTTGGAAAGAATCAAGTGACTTCTCTTGTCTTAGCTTTCTAGATGCCATTAAGAGTTTGCTTAAACAAGTCATGTAAATACCGCATTTTTCTCCGCTGACAAGATTAAGCCTGGCAACGTGTTTTCACATATTAACAGCTACCGTTACTTTTTGAGGCAGCTTGAGCCTAGGAACAAATTCGAGCAAACACCAGGACAAGATTGTTGAAGTAAAGTTTAACACAGTGTCTTTTTTTTTTTTTTTTTAACAGATGTCTGGGGTTTCGCATCGTTTGCTATCTGTTAACTGACTTGGATGTAAGTAAATAAATTATATCAATAAATAATAAAAAGAAAAGAAAAAAAGGAGTAAACATATTCGGGAAAAAAAAATACAAAACAAATCCTAAATCTGCATCCCTATGCAAGGACTACCTAATCATTCTGCAGATTCCCTGAGTTAATTCTCTCCACGAGCATCCACCCATATGTGTTGCCAGGTTACAGAATGTCTAGTCCTTTGGAAGTTCCACACAAATGTCATTCACACCCGAGCATTTTGTGCCTCAGGAACTACAGGCAAGGCCGCATCATGAACGGGCTGGCTTCTTCGTGCATAGGCCATTCCTTAATACCCCCACCACCGTTCTCCCTGCTTCTCTGCCTTGGAGTGATGGGCACACTCTCCCCCTGTTATCAGCAGAATAGTTCTTTATTCGGATCCTGGAGGCTCATCTCCTTTCCGGGCGTGGCTTTAAATAAGCATCTTCCCAGCCATGGCGCATCTCAGTCGATAAGGAAACCTGTACCTGCTGCTATAAAAGTAAAGATCCTCCAACTCACTGTAAAAAGTCGAGAGGGTTCCGTGATGGGAGTGTCTGGGTATCCCCGTGTGAAGTTGAGCCACGTTATTCCGTTGTATAAGACTGGATTACCCAGGGGCACCCGGGTGGTTCAGTCGGTTAAGAGTCTGACTCGTGATATGGGCTCAGGTCCTGATCACACGGTCTGTGAGACAGAGCCCCGTGTCAGTCTCTGGGCTGACAGTGCAGAGCCTGCTTGGGATTCTCTCGCTCCCTCTCTCTCTCTCTCTCTCTCTCTGCCCCTCCCCCACTTGAGCTCACTCTCTCAAAATAAATAAGTAAAGATTAAAAATTTTTTTTTTTAAAAAAGACTGGATTATACAAATGGAAGGTGTGTCCTCTTTGGTCTTTAAAAAAGACTGGATTGGGGCGCCTGGGTGGCGCAGTCGGTTAAGCGTCCGACTTCAGCCAGGTCACGATCTCACGGTCCGTGAGTTCGAGCCCCGCATCAGGCTCTGGGCTGATGGCTCGGAGCCTGGAGCCTGTTTCCGATTCTGTGTCTCCCTCTCTCTCTGTCCCTCCCCCGTTCATGCTCTGTCTCTCTCTGTCCCAAAAATAAAATAAACGTTGAAAAAAATAAAAAATAAAAAAAAAAATAATAAAAAAATAAAAAAATAAAAAAATAAAAAAGACTGGATTATACAAATGGAAGGCTATAAAACATTTCTTCCACCAGTCTGTCACAGCATCTGTAGCTCCCAACTTTGTTTATATATATATTATTATATATGTTAGTATATATTATACTATGTATAATAGTATGTATTATACTATGTATAATAT